>NC_081180.1:132922134-133047740 GCF_029867415.1 Vicia villosa | reverse complement strand
ACACAAGGTAACGCTTGTGGCGAAAGGATTTCTTCATAAGGAAGGAATCAACTTCGATGAGGTTTTTGCACCTATTGCAAGGATGGAAACAATCAGGTTGATTATTGGTCTGGTGAACATGAACAATTGGCACATGTATCAGATGGACGTTAAATGTGCATTCCTGAATGGACCCTTAGATGAAGAATTATATGTTGCACAACCAATTAGGTTTGTGAAACATGGCAAAGAGAGAAAGGTGAAAAGACTGCATAAAGCCCTGTATAGACTGAAGCAAGCTCCAAGAGCTTGGAATAAGAAGATCGATAGTTTCCTAAGGGAGAAAGAATTTGTGAAGTGCACAAATGGGTATGGAGTATATGAAATAAGAAGCAAGAGTGAATTGCTTATACTATGTCTCTATGTCGATAACTTGTTGATAACAGGTAGCTGCAAGAAAGAGATAGAAGACTTCAAATGTTTTCTTAGCAAGGAGTTCGAAATGTCAGATCTGGGCAACATTTCAGACTTTCTTGGAATCAAATTCTAAAAGAGTAGTAGAGGCTTGATGATGCATCAAAGAAGATATGCAAGTGAAATTCTCAAGAGATTTAAGATGGAAGAATGCAACTCAACTTCGACACCTGCGAACCAATATTGCAACTGTCGAAAGAATCAGATGAAGATGATGTCGACCCAACCTAATACATAAGATTTATTGGGTCATTGAGATACCTTTGTCACACAAGACAGGACTTAGCATACAGTGTGGGTATGGTAAGTAAATTCATGCAGAAGCCAAAGGTATCACACCTAGCAGCAATGAAAAGGATAATGAGGTATCTTAAATGAACTCTCGACTATGGTATTCTGTTTCCTGCATCTAATGAAGGAAAAGAATGCAAATTAGTGGGCTACACCGACTCGAGTTGGTGTAGTGATGCTAAAGATTGAAAATCCACAGCTGGTTATGTGTTTATGTTAGGTGGTGCACCAGTTGCTTGGAGTTCGAGGAAGGAACCAGTAGTGGCACTATCTTTGTGCGAAGCAGAATACATAGTTGTTTCTATTTGTGTATGTCAAGCAACATGGATGGTGAACTTAGTCGAAGAGATTACAGCAGAAGATCATGGAGAAATTATCATGAAGATCAACAACATGTCAACTATCGACCTGGCGAAGAATCCGATAGCACATGGTCGAAGCAAGCACATCGAAATGAGGCTCCACTATCTTTGAGAGCATGTAGCTAAGGGGAAGATGAATCTGGAACACTGTAGAACTGAGAATCAGATTGCAGATATCATGACGAAGGGAGTGCAGGTCAAAATATTCAGAAGACTAAGAGCTATGATGAATATAGATAGTGTCGTCCTCGATTTTTTCTCGTGAGATACGAACTGACTCTTCTTTTATTTTTGAGTTTGTGAATCAGAGAGTCGCCACCGACTTTTATTTTATCCAATTAAGGAAAGGTTTATAAAAGAAACAGAAAAAGACCTTTAAGAGATTTTGGGTTCGGGGGTAGGTTATACAAAGGGAAGGTATTAGCACCCCTTTGTATCCATGGTTATCCATGGGCTCTTAATTGCTTAGCTCACTTGTTTGAATCATTTGTCTTGCTTTGAAATGCTTGTATGTGGTTTTAAAATACTTTTGTAAATTAACTTTGTAATGATCCTTGTGCGGATGTATACAGAGTGTTTTATCTTTCGAAAGATGTTTTGAAAAAAGATCTTTAACTTCGTAATGATCCTTGTTTGGATATATACAAAATGTTGTCTTTTTTGAAAGTTTTATTTTGAAAAACAATGATATGTGAAACATTTGTTGTTTTGTTTGATTTGAGCAAGCAATTAGGAGATCAACCCTAAGTTCATAAGGTCCTTTCCTATTTTCTTTTAGAAAATTTTCTTTTGACTGGATACAGAAAGAAATTGTTTGAATTGTATTTGAAACAGTAGAAATGGTTTTGAAAAGAGTAACATAGGGATTACCCTAAGAGGTGCAAGTGTGATTGTGTTTTATTTTCAGATATTTTTGTCTTTGAAATTAGTGATCTAGCGCTTCAGTTATTATCTTTGACATACACGCAGTTTTATATGTACAGTAATTAAAATGCGGGAATGTAAAATGCGGAAAATAAATCTACGCTATTACATCGATTGTGCGAGAAATGTAAACTACACTATTTACATGATTTTGACAACCTATACACTTATCTATGAATTTAAATTGCAATAAGATAAAGGGAAGTATATTTTTTGGATTTTTTGATGGTTGATTTTAATTAAAATTAATGCATAATTAATTTAATTAAAAAGCTAAGAATTAGAAATAAAATTTAAACCTAAAAAAAAAATTAAGTCTAAAATATGTCCAAGTTGCTTGTTGATTAATTTTAAAATAAAATTAATTTTTTTGGGATTTTTGAAGTTATTTTGGAAATTATTAAGCTAATTAATCAATAATTATACAAATAATTATACAAATAATTTAAACTTAAAGAGAAAAATATTCTAAATATGTATAAAATTAGTCTATAATATATAAACTTGATTTAATAAAAAGAAAATATTTTTTCTGATTTTTTGATAGGCTAAAAAATAATTAAAAGATAAATATAACAATATTATCTAATTAATTAAACAAAATATTTTAATTATTAAGAAAAATAAAATATTTTTTTGTCAAAAATTAATATAATATTTTATCAACCTAAAAATATTTTTTATATAATTTTTTTTATTTTTAAAACTATTTTAAATTAATTTTACAAAGAAAATCAAATAAAATAAAAAATATAAAATAAATGATCAAGTGTGGTTGGCTGGAGAGTCCATGGTATGGACTAGCGTGTCAGGGGCATTAGATGAGCTGGCAAGTTGATCTGATGGTGATTGGAGTGAAGGCGCGTGGTAGCAATGAGACCTGCAAAGCACTGAATCAAAAATTTAAAAGAAAATAAAAACGCGCGCGCTCTGGCCAATAGGAGGGGGACATGTCTTGTCTTCTTCCTCAGGAAACACTTTTTACACCACTCATTTGCAGAGCGCTATAAAAAGCTCTAACCTATAACACCTGTGCAACACGAATAGGGGTTAGACTCAATATAAATTTAGCGCGAGGTCATGGTTCGATTCGTCTAGTTCATACGAGTTTAATGGTACCACTTAGAACCTGTAATTTTGCCTAAATCATGAATCCCTCTTTTTGAACTTGAAAACCCTAAAACGGTAAGTGCTCATACAAGCGACCAAACTTCACTTAAACTTCCAGAAATGGTCAGAACATCAAACTAAACTCAAATATATGTTCACATCTTGTTAAACATGAATGTATGATTGTATTTTGGTAAGTTTTAGTTTGGGAAAATCGTGAGCTATGGTGCTCGATTGCGTGAGTATCAAAGCTTGAAACTGATTTGGATAGGTTCAGTGATGCTTAGGGATCGTGTTTGAGTGTTTAGTTTGGATTGAAAATGACTTAAACTGAAAATTCGAAATTCAAATTTCTTTGAAAATTTCAAGTTGAATTTAAGAGTGATACAAGCAAGAGTTTGTTCTGAACTTCTATCTCTATTCCTACTGAAGTATGCTAAGCATTATATGAGCAACAAGAGTGCTTAAATCTTAAGCTAACAATTATTGATGGCTTTTGATTTTTGAATTTTTTAATATATAAAGCTTTGAATTTTTGACCATGGCTTCATTTTTCTTCAACCTCTTGCTCTAGGCCTGCTGTATCATCTCTTTGTTGCAGAAATTAAGCCACCTTGGTGACTCATGCTAAGGACAAAAGGCCTTGGATAATTGTCTTGAACCATTTCTTTCTTAATTTAATTTTAAATGTAATAAAATTAAATTAAAAAGAAACAAAAATGTCATGGGCCTAATGTTGGTCATGGGAGCCTTTTAGTATCATTAGAAACATGTTTGGATCATGAATGTTTGGCCTCTTTTGGAAGAAAAACATTTTTGATCGTTGGTGGCTGGGAATTGCTCACTGCCCGGATATTTGGGAAAAGGAACTATGTTGGATCGTTGGTGAATGTAGGAGGAAAGGGACCAAGGCCCGGGTTTTACTTTGTGCCTTTACGGAGACAGTACATGAATGTTGGCTGCTGCGAAACAAAAGAATTTTTGAGGATAGTGGCACTGTAGCGGGGACGACAAACAAGATTGTTGATGCGCTTGTTTATCGTTGCTGGACAAAGGAGAAACTAAGAAATTTTGTTAGTTAGCTATTGCTTGAGTCTTAATTCTCGTTTGCTGAGTTTCTGTAGTCTGTTGGCATAGTTGGATCATTTACTTGATCACTTGTACCTCATTTCCTTTTGGATTATAAATAAAGTTTATTTTCTTCCAAAAAAAAACATTTTTGATCAATGTTGGTTTCATGCATTTTCCCAAAAATAGCCAACTTCAACAAGGCATATCTCCCTCAATTTTGATCATATGAAGGAGTTCTTGTACTTTTTAGAAACCTCAAGATGTCCTCTACAAGCTACTTTGGAAACTTTTTTGCATTTGGAGAAGTTATCTTGATGTTATGGCCTTTGACAAAAAACCACTTTTTGTTGACTTTAAAAATGACCTGTAATGTCCTGGCTCATATTTTCCAAATGGTAAATCCAATGACCATGGGATCAATTGCATTTGAAAGATAATTGAATTTCCTTCAAAACAAGCTTTGTTTGGAATTTTTTGAATGAACGAGGAGAGAGTTATGGCCGGTCAAAGTTCAGTTGACTTTTTAGGAGAAAACCCTAATTTTGAAACTTAGGGTTTTGTTGATTTCTGATCTTTTCTTGATGAATTATGATCAACCATTGATCAAATGATGAATCTTTTGACAAAATATAGATGTTGACAAAAAATTTCATTTTTGACTGTCTGTTGACTTTTCGGTCAAACTGGTCGTCTGTTGACTGTTTGAGCTGCTGACTGGGCGTCTGAGCGAATTGAAGTTTGAAAATTTGTCTGGTGGTACTTTGAGACATATGGAGGTCCATGAAATCAACCTGAGGTCTCAAAAAACTTGTTCTCCTAAAAAAACAAAAACCCTAGTTAGGGACTGTTTGTGTAGAAGACAGTTAAGCGTACCTGATTTTTGTGCAGTGTTGAGTCTCTGCTGATCATGTGATTATCAGAAGACTTCTAGAAAAAAAATCTTGGAATTTTTGAAATGCAAAAGATTGACTTGATTGATGGTACAAAACACGGAGAATCGTGCTGTCAGCGGGTTTGATTGTCAACTGGCTGTCCCGGCATTAACGTAACAGTTAAAGTGAAAATTCAACAATTAAAGTTAATTTTTTCTTTTTTTTTTTGTTGTGTTAATGGTGAAAATTTATTTACCTAAGTTGTTAGAAAAACACAAAACATAATAAATAAATAAAATATATTGTACACGAACGAAATTACCGATAATAATCTTGAAAAATATTTAATGCACAGAAAAATCAAATATTTAACTAGCAATAAACACACATAATATTATCTTGATAATTAAACGACAGTACGACAGATAGTACAACATCTAATACTGACAGTACAAATAATACATAATATAATGAACGGTATGACAAATAAAATAAACGGTACATTATTTGAAAGCCAAAGATACGACAAACTTTAAAAATGACGATTAAAAACCCATGCTATAAATAACAACATATAGATGAACGGTAGTCTAAGCAACCCAGGTCCGCATTTTTCAGGACTATGCAGACAGAAAAAGGACATGATCACCACCAAAACAGTGATGACCATAAGAAAAAACGTATCCATCCACTTTGCCATTTTTTCCGGGGAAGAAGAGAAAATAATTATGAGGTAGAAGTTTGAGAAATGAGTGAAATTTGATGTGATAATTTATGAAAAAAATGAGGGGTATTTATAGAGTGAAAAGAAGGATAGAGACGTTGAGGAATGAAGTGATACCGTACAAAAAGGAAAATTTGAGTGGTAGTAGGATTTGAAAGAAAGTGTATGGTATGGTTTGAAAAAGAGAGATGTATGGAATAAAGTTAGGATTTGATTTGAAAGAAAGAGATTTGAAAAGAAAGGAAGAGATTTTGAAAATAATAATATAGTACAAAAATTAGTGGGAAACAAAAACTAATAATAATTTACTTGTTACCAGTACAGTCCGAATCCCCGGACTCTGCGCCTGCAAAAATTTAATTCTGTACCAATTACGTCAGTACTATTTATCTGCAAATAAATCTCAAATAAACAGCGTGTATGAAGTGATAAACAGTACTTGGCGTTGGTGTAAGAATAAATTCAACAGCGAACCAAAATACCGTATAAGAAATATTCTAAAAACCGAGTATTCATAAAATCAGGACATTTATGAAATAAAATCCAAGATTATATGAAACTCCCAATTTGTAGACAGAAGTCTGTTGCCTTCTTTTTTTTTAAAAAAGATGCGGGCAAATTTTGGGGTATAACAGATAGCTTATACACAGTGAATTAGGTGGTGTATTAAATTGTAATTCCTTGTGTCGAAGCAGGTTGTTGCTCGAACACAAGGTGTGTCGAATGAATCTATTGAAGTGTAGAAATAGTTTGTTACACATATATTTGATTAGATTTCATTTAGGTCTAAAATAGATATTTTGGGCTTTTATGTTTTAGGCTTTGACTTAGGGAGAAAGCAAACCTGAAACTATAAATAGAGGGAGTAACCCTTATTTTGAGATAACTTGTATTCACATAATTTGTAGTTACAAGTGAATAAAGATTTTCCACAGTTTGTGGGCAGAGAGAAACTCTGCAGAAAATATTTTCTTCCTCTCTCTTAATTTCGGCAAACCCTAATCCTAATTTTGTTCTTGTTTTTCTTTATTGTCATCTTTAACAATAAGGAATTACTCAAATGTTTGAGAGTCTAATTCTAACATCTTTATGTTGGGAGTATTTGACGCTTCACATTCAACTTGATATTCTCTCTTTCACGATATTGTTTATTTCTTCTATCCACACATGCATTTTCCCTTGGATGTTGTTACTATTCACTTTAGTTTGTAGCGTTATTGTTAGTGTACAAATGTGAGTTGTTAGTTTCACATTTCTCGGAAGATTGGAGGTTGAGCACTTTATAAGTGAGAGAATCCACACACCTATCACCTTAAGATTTTGGGTGAATATGTGGTGTGTATTTCACTTGTGTGTTGCTTTTGATCCAATACGGATGCTCCTAATGATGACCCAACAGTGGTATCAGAGCCAATGGTTCAATTAAGGGATCGGCTCCTTGTATCGAAATTCTTCATGACAATATGGTAGTCAGACGATGTGTCCTGCTGTAGTGTCCGCAATGGCGGTACAACTGTATATTGACAATGTGGTGATCAGGCGGCGTGTCCCGTTGTAGGGCCTGCAACGGTGGTACAAGTATATGTGGAGTCCATAGTGGATAGACTCACACTTGAGGGGAGATTGTTGTGTACAAGTGTGAGTTGTAAGTCTAGCATTGCTTAAAAAAGTGGAGGTGTATCCCCTTAAAGTTTTGGATGAATATGTGGTGTCTCTTTCACTTGTTTGTTGCTCTTCACTCAATGTGGATGCTCCTCATGATGACCCAACAGTGATAAATATGGAACACGAGTAAAATGTCAAACGGTCAAATTATACTATGATTTGGTTGATTATAACACTATCACGACATTCGTAGAATTCCGTGGGCTTGAAAATTCAATTACCTCGTACTCGACTATTTTGAATTCGGTTGTTTTGCTTTAACATAATCTTCATTTGGTTGCGGGGTGTGGCGATTGAGACAAGAAATCTCAAGAAAAGATTCTCCAGAAACATGTCAATATGTCTCTCCTAAATTCTATAAAATGCGTTTTTCAACTCTTTTTTTGGGTAAGAGTGGAAAATGATTTTCTAGAGAAAGGAACTTAAAGAGACAAAGAGGTTATTTTTAAGATTCAAAGTTCTAAAAATTGGAAAATTTTTGGAGATACTTATGGGAATTGAGAAACAGTACTTCTAAACACCTTGGATTTGAGAGATTTATATATTGAGTGGTGGAGAGATCGGGAAACAATTGGGTAGAAAATAGGAGATGTTCTTATGAACTTGGAAAGCTATTTTCTTGTTACCTATTTGAATTATAAGGGACAGGGGAGTTTATATGTCCCCCAAAGTAGATTGAATTGATTGAACTAGGTAAATAAACAATGTATATACATGTTCTTTATTCCATTCTTGATCATGTGTATTTGCTTACACTACTTGATATGTTAATTTTGCTTGAGGTCATTTAATTAGTTGTCGTTATTCTTTGTCTCACGCACTAAGTTCTTAGTGAATTTTATTAAGAAATTTCACAACAAATGACGTACATCGTGAGATAAAAGAGTTAGGTTTACAAGTGGATACCGTGAGTCTAAATGGGATATCAAGAATTTTTTCGAAGACAACGATTTTGGTTTGTGAAAAGTGAAATTGAAAAAAAGATTAATTCAATAAAAATGTGTAGAAGCATTGAAACATGAGACATTGATACCGAAAAGCCTAATATAAGCAGAGAAGACTGAGATATTGGATAAGGTCAAGAGTGTCGTTATCTTGTGTTTCGGTGATAAACTCCTAAGGCTTTGTTTGAGAGTTTGGGAGGAGATGGAAGAATGGATTTGAAAGAAAAAGGAAAGTTTGAGTGAAAAGAATTGAGGGATTTAGGTGGAGAATATTTTTTAGGGTTTAATTTACTCATAATACAAAAATCTCTAATTTGGGGAACTCAAAAATTGTACTGGATGAGGGTTTGGAGGGTTTTGAAAGACTTATATAAATCCTTCAACTATAATATATTTTGTTATAATACTTTATAAATTAAAATTGTATTAGATAAACATTCATTTATCATCCTAAACAAAATCCTTCTTTCAAAAAATTTTACACATTTCTCTATTTTTTATTCAAATCCTTCCTTTGAGACCCTCTCTTCCTCTCCTAACTCGTAAACAAAACCTAAGAAAATTTGCAAGGGAGAATATTATGGTGGATACCTGGGTCAAGCTTGAATCATTGTAAATGAAAAATTCGTAGGCTCATAAATTATTATTGAAACAAGAACTCTACTTATTTCAAATGGTGGAGAACAAATCTATTATGGAGCAGTTGATATAATTTCATATGATCAATGATGATTTGTAAAATATTGAGGTGAAGCTTGTTGATGAGGACAAGCTACTACTTTTATTGAGCGTATTACCCATATCTTTTGAATATTTCAAGGATGTTATTCTTCATGATAAAAATGCATTATCACCTTGGAGGAGGTCCAATCGACTATAAGAACCAAGGAGTTAACTAAGATAAAATAGTTGAAGGTTGACAATAGTGGTGAAGAGTTGAGAGTTTCAAGAGGAATGAGTGAGATTATAGGAAACTAAAAGGGAAAAAATCCATGTCAAAGTCTGTTGCACCCCAAAATTTGCCCATTTATTTATATCCAATTGGCTTTCATATCACATTCATGTACATACCTCATGTAGGTCATTCATCTAATGCATTCATCCATATCACAGTTATTGCTCAAGAAAATTGACAAAAGAGGCTGAAAGTGGGGAATTTCTTGGTTAAGAAGAGTCAGATCTGAGGTCTTATTGAAGAGGATCATTTCCATGGGCATACTCCTAAAATCAAGGTTTCATTCTCTCCGAGTCAAAGCTCCGGTTAAAAGATACAATCCTCAAGCTCGTCAGGCTTTTCAAACTAGGGTTTTGACCAAAGTCAACCCAGTTGACTTCTCGGTCGATATTTAATCAGAAGATGATTTTTGAGCATGAAAATATGATTGCCCTGAGGAAATATTCCGTGGATTTAGGTTGATTGAAAATTGATTGAGAATCAGATCAGAAACGGATTAATCGGGGAATTCTTTTGAAATCAGAAAATCGGGAAATGTTGACTTTTGGTCAAAGTCAAAGTCAACTGTCAAATGTGGACTTTTGGTGGAAAATCGGTCAAAGAAAAGTCAACAAAATAAAGTAAAATCAAGAAATTGTTAAAGTTGCCATTTTTGGAAGCCATGCTAAAAAAGGAAAGTTCTCACACTTAGAAAATATTTTGACACTTTAAAGCATGATGATCAGTCCACTTCAGCACCAATTTACACGTGGCATATGGAAGAATTTCAAGACAAGCTCAACATAGAAAATGTTCTATTCATAGCCCTCAACAATATTGTAGTTGGGACTTTTGTCAAAAGAGGTATGAATCAAAAGATATAAAGGAGAGAAGTTTGAAGAATCACACTTGTGCAAGTCATATTGCTGGGCACAAATCCAGGTCACGCGTAAGCATTCTGTCAAACACATGGCGTGCCAACTTTGAGGATGATTATAAGGAATCACAAAAACCCATCAGGATCAAACTTGACATAAATCTCTTCTCTTCCATTCCCTCTCCATAATAAGCCAAGAAATAAGCCATTTGGACAAAAGATGAATCACTTATGATCCTCTAAAGTCGTTACTTCGCGAAGTCACGGTTGGATATCTGGCCAGGTCACGAGCCATAGAAAGAACGCGCATTTTGTCATACACGTGGTGAGCGTAATGTAAACTTAATTTAGAGGTTATACAATCCACCATTGGGTCCAAACTTGATGTCAATATCCTCTCCTCCAGGTCCTCTTTCAAATGGTACAAAAATGAAATCTTTTGGTCGAGTATGGAACAAGATACAAAACTTCAAAGTCACTTCATGGGAATGTGCATTACGACAAAGCGCCATGCTAGAAATTGTGCTGCGCGCGCGTGTTCAAGTGTTGTTGTCCTCCTTTGAGTTCCTTGCAAACTTTCTTCCACTTACAAGCGCCACCTCAAGAATTAACCAACACAAAATTTGTTCTACTACAAGTGAGCTGTGATGTGAACCCAAGAAGTAAGCATTTGAGTCATTGGTTGGCAAGTTTGAAGCTTGAGAAGTTCGCAAGTTGAAGCTGTAAGGGGTTCACGTGGAAACTTGCAACATGCATATTTTTCACCACCATTAGCTTTTTTAGAAAAAACCATGCAAAGTCTGATACATATGAAGCACGTGGAAATTCTTACCATAAATAACATAACTTGCTGCTGGTTAAGGGTAAAAGGGAAAAGATTCAGTGCAGCAAGTTGTACCATAATGCCATGTACGCCATGAACACAATATAAAAGCGAACCTGCTCCCATTTTCTCACGGCACGATTCATTTTCTTCTCACACTCTACTCTCCCATTCTCTCATCACTCTCTTCTCTCTACTCCACCCTCTCTCTCATCTTCATCTTCAACCAACCACCATAACAAACTCTTCTCTCCACCTTCCACCTCCATAATTAACCGTAACAAACACAACAACCACTTCTAACAACCATAACCGTTTTTCTATCCGCCACCATAGCAATCAACCTTACAGTTTCCTTCGGTCTTCATAGTCATCACCGGCAAGAACGACTCGTATCATCACCACCACTGAGCTACGCTTTAGAATATCATCAATATCGTATCGTTCCGCCAAGTTTCAGATCACGACAAGTCTTCGCACAAAAGCATGGCGTCTCAGAATTGAGTTCATTTTCTCATCATTCTTGTACTATATCCCGGAATCATACATCATCGTTATCAAGAATCAAAGAATCAACTTGTAGAGGTTCTCTTAAACTTTGATCCAAGAATCATTCAGGTGCGTGTTTCTGATCTTTCTCGGCATGATAGTTGAACATATTAGGGCATATTGTATGTTGCATATTGATTTTACATAATCTCTTTCTTGATTCATGCTGAGAGTTGATTGCTTCTTTTGAGTATACTGTGTATGAATTTAGCACATATGATTGAGTTGTTTTGTTAGTGTTCAATCTCCCTGGGGTGAAGCTTGTAAGAATTAGGGCTGTGAGTTTGTGTTCGTTTTGTATGATAGAGAAAGATTTAGAGGAAACTAATGGTAGATTCGTGTTCAGTGTTAAAATCCGAGCGAGATGAGGCTAGTTTCATGTTTTTCTGGGCGTGTGAAGGATCTCCGGCGTGGTGAATTCGCCGGAGAAGATGATCAGGACGGTGGTCCGGTGGCTGTTTGGTTTGTGTGTGTTAGTGCGAACGTGGCGTGCATGAACTGGGTATTACTCCACACTTTTGGCTATTTGTGTTTTGTGTTAGTGACTGGGAACGTGTGCTGCCACTGCGTGATTGGCCTGAGTTTATTTTGGCATTTTGTGACTTAAACAAGGATGACCAATTGATACTAGTTTTACTTTTACTCACCATATGATAAATAAAATACATGCATACTGATTAACTGGATGAAAAGTGAAACGGGTTGCTTTTTTTGATGGGCCATGGTTATGTTGAATGATATTGGGCTTAGGATTAGTTTACTGATCATACACCTACAATGCTAACGCCAGCGCATAGTTTGTTGTGGGCCTAATGCCAATTAATTTTTACACCCCAGGTCTTCAGGCCCAGGCGCAACACAATAGGTTTCTTTCTCTTTGTTAATTGCTAACTCACCCCTGTACAATTTTGTTAATTGTTTTGCTTTCTTTCTTTAATTTTTGTTTAGTAAATCTTTTTTTTTCCTCAAATAAAATGTGAAAAATATTTTCTTTACCATTTAGGATGTATAGATTTTTAGGTTTTTAATTGACCTTGTAATTAATTGATTTGCTTTTAATTGTGATTGGTTAATAAAAATAAGAATACATAGTTTTTTGTTTGATTCTAAAAAATAGTCTTAAAAACATGAATAAAAAATAGTATTGTTTGTGAATATTTTCTTTAATAGTTTAGAGTTTTATTTCTCTTATTTTTGTGAGTATCTTCTATATTTGTGAAATACCAAAAACGCCCCTAGTTGTTAATAGCAACTCTTTTTTAGTTAATCTCCTTTAGCTTTAGTTTAGATTTTGAATAGATTAGAATAACTCTAGGTTTAGAAAATAGGCTAGTCCCCCTCTTTTCCATTCTTTTTCTTTTCAACATTAAAACACTTAATAAATACTTGAAATAAAATCCCTTTAAAAAATACAAAGAAAACACTTAAAACATTAATAAAAAAGTGAAAATCTTAAAAAGGGAATGGAAGCTTGAACACCCCTTGCTTTAGGGAATGTTCGAGTGCTTGGATCTCCCTTGCTTTAGGGTTCCATTGGGGCGTAAGTTCCCAAATTCTAAAAAACACAAACCATAGAGTAACTCGAGTTTCCCTTGCTTTAGGGATTTCCTCGAAACGCTCAAACTCTCTTCTATCTCTCGCCCTCGTGGCATTCTTAAGAACATGTTGAATCCATTCCATAATTAGGCGTATAAGTCTCCAAAGGTCGAGCATCGTGGAGTGCGACTTTAACCTCTGTTCACCTAAAAAACACAAAAACATAGAAAATATGGAGCCGAACTACGGTCGCTCTGATTCCTTGTAAGGGATACGTAGGAATTGGGTCGCGGGGCCTAAGCGAGCACACTTGTAAATAATTCCTTCTTTTCCCCGTATTTCTTTTGCATTCATTCGCATTTAGTTTAGACATAGATACACCCTTTAGATAGAAACAAACATAGGTGGATACCATCGAGTACGATGGGCGTGAGGGGTGCTAGCACCTTCCCCTTGCGTAACCGACTCCCGTGCCCTGTTCCCTGGTCGAAAGACCTTGTTCTTATTCTGAGTTAGGTTTCCTGGTATTCCTTTCCCTTATGGGATAAATATATTGGTGACTCTGATTCCATTTTTCGCGGTAGCGACAGCTGGCGACTCTGCTGGGGACTACCTAAGCAAGTCGATCCTAGCCTTTGTTTGTTTTATTTTATTGGGTGTTTATTTGTTTTTATCTTGTATATATATTTGCATGTTTATTTTCTGCTTGCATATCATGTTTATTTCTGCTTACACATCATGCATATGGATTATATTCTGTGTTCCTTGGGGTCTTCTGTTCTGTTTTGCAGGTGGGGGGTTTTTGTGAGGTAAAAGGCCCACTACCCAGGCCAAGTGACACATAGGATTAGCGTGGATGCTCATGTTGACTCCCGTGGCCCTTGCTACGATCGAGTTCAACATGGGGTACCACAACTGGGCGAGGTTCTTTCATGGAACACTGTGTCTGGCACCCTTGCTGCCTCAAACACTTTGTACCCCATGGGAACTGTAGACCCTAGTGACCATTAGGGACCACCTGTCCGTGTCTAGAATTCATACCCGTGAGTTTGGGGTGGGACAGGATACTAGCCTTCATCATACCCGGATTTCTATATTGCAATCTGAAGCCGGAATTTTGAACCTGCATCATTCAGAAAGATCAGTATAATTCAGATATCCAGATTGCGAGGCGTTTAGTCTCACCACTTTGCATTGCATAACATCATTACTTTATCCACGTCATTTGTGGGGGATTCTAAAGTCTATTTCCAAAAAAAAAAGGAAACGAAAAAGTACAAAAAAGAAAAGAAAAAAGAAAAGATACTATATGCAAAAAAAAAGGGAATAAAAAAGAAACAAAAGTGTGAAAAGGCTTTAGGATCCCTTAGAAATGAAACACGCATTCATAATATCATGCATTTCATAGTTCTCTCGGAAGCTTATGGGGGCCCTTTCTATTCAGATTCTGACTTCGGCAACAAATTGACTTCTCACCGCTACGTGCTCGAAAGTTAATGATGGAACAACTTCGTGAGGACTTGAACGAGATGAGGACAGAAATGGGGATTGACATGAATCAGTGTATGGAGGTTATTCAAGCCTTTTTGACAATAAGAATTGAGACAAGTTCCTTAGATGCCAAATGACAATGTTAATTTCACCCCAAGGGAAGGTCTTGTGAATCGGAATGTCTGAGTACTGTTAAGATTCCTATTAATTTTACGGAGGGAACCCATCATGAGAACAATTTGGAAATTGAAGTCTTCAAGTTTCCGATTATTGAAAATGAAAAAAGGTTCTACCTCTTGGAGACAATGTTGAAATCCATAAAAGATTGTGACTCCGTTGATTTAGACATTGTTGGATTGTGCCTAGTGCTTGATGTCAAGAGCTGCAAAACTCATTCATTCTCACTCCAGATGGTTTGGACATGCAAATCAAAATGGAAATTATCCTTTGTACATGTGTGGAAGTTGCTTGGGGCTCCCGACCGAGGGATAAGCAAGACGTATTCTGGTCTTGAGCATTGCACCATTCGCGTTGCTCGAATCCCTAAAGCATTACAATTTTTTGTGCAACTTTGTCAGAATCTTTTGCCATGTGATAATAAAGAGTATTTCGCGGAGGCATTTCTCATTCTCAGGCTGTTGTTTCATATCGTGTGTCATCTCTTCTCAGAATTTTCTTCTCAATGGCTTTTGCTCGTCAATAGAGAAAGAGAGATTATGAGAAATAAATTGATGTGATTCTATTGCCTTGGGCCTATTCACTTCCCTGTTTGTTGGAACTTCAGTTAGTAGCTCTCCTGAGTTTGATAATCATACTAGCTTCTTCCATTCATGATGGTGATTATTGTTCTAGCATCTATATTTGGGGCTCCCGACCGAGGGATAAGCAAGACATTGTCTATCTTGAGTATTGCATCATTCGCATTGCTCGAATCCCTAAAGTAAGGCATAAATGCACCACTCTTGTACGCCTTTGTTGGAATATTCTTCTGGGAAGTAATCTAAAGTGGTGGAAGGAACATATGATGATGCTAAGTGGCTACCATGCTGGGGCACCTAGCCATTCAACTGAAGGTGGTAGGACATTCAAAGGCAGAATTCAAGTCCCTGTTAATTTCAAAACAACAACATCCAATTCAAGAGGTTTTATGCACCAATTGAAGTCTCGATGGAGTATTAGAACTGCAAAGAGCATTCAAGAGCAATAAGTCCATACGGAGTCAAGTCTCCTCAACAAGGGCATTCATTTAGTTCTTTATTGCATTCTCATTTGTAACATTTCATTGTTTGTTTAAGCATTGCTAGCATGTAAAAATTTGTTAATTTCTGAATGAAAGCCATAATGCATTGTTTATGTTTGTCTGGAAGTAATCCTTTCGTTTTCACTCATAAAATTTGTTTTGGCATTACGATACCAACTTTTACTTATCTCTTGCTTAGGCAACGAACGGAGGGAGAATGATGAAGAAAAATGCAAAATCCCTAATTGTGTGTTTTTGAATAAAACCCTACTGATGATGTACAGGCATTATTTCAAATCCCCGGACACCGGAGATATAAGGGAGATAGACCCTCGTTAACCCCTTTGAGCCTTGAAGGAGGAGTTTCTTTTCTGATCAGAAAAAACCCTTATTTTTTAACCCTGGGGCAGGGTAGTGTTCAGTTAATTTGACCAAGTGTTCAAAACTCACAAATGATATGCATCTGAGGATACAACAATGGTTATCCTTCAAAAGGTTGAGGAGAGTCAAAACCGTAATGGTTATCCTTCACCTACCAAGAGGACAAAAGATGACGATACCACAATGGTAATCCTTCATCAATCATGGAATAAGGCAGTCGTGATCACTTCTGACGAATCAAAGACAATGCGAGGTCACACGACTTGTTCAAAAAAAAAAGGAAAAGAAAAAAAGAAAGCAAAGAAAAAATGATGAAAAATGAAAAGAAAAGAATATAGCAATAAAAAGAAAAATGATGGTGAAAATAAAGCAAGAACAAAGTCGTGTGATAATGAATCAAAAGAATAAAAGGTGAGCGACTGCCACGTCCAAGAAAAACTCCATAGATTCCTCAACCGTTTCAAAATTCTGCGTGAGGGATGAACACTCATGTTGAGTTAACTGAATATAGGAATGGAGAACATCATGAAGGGGGTGGGCACCAAATAATTTTGAGCCTAAAAATCCTTTGTTTCTGAAAACCGTGAACCTGGCCAAATTACAACCCTTAAAAGTCCTAATTGAAGTAGGGTTTATTTCGAAGACGCACTCCCATGAGATAGCGTTTAGCTGACTCCCAATGAAGCGTAACACACATGTATGTTGGTATTGTATGCCCGCTTTATCATTTCATTCACAAGAGGTGGCCACCTCATTGTATAAAAAGTTTTAAACTTCAAGAATAGCATAGGCTTTGCATTAGAATTATCATTCTTAGAATTAACATTCTTTTGTATACAAAACATTTGCTTAAACATCAAGAAAGTTTCCATGATGAGAATCTGTAAAGAGCTTGATCATGTCAAAGTAAAAGGACTTGAGAACTCCTTAGAATAAAAAGAAATCATTTCAGAAATTGATATCAAGGGGTGTGTTGTCTGAAGACTCCATTGAGCATAATCAGTTGATACTTTCTTCGATTGGTTACCCTGAGGAGAGAAGTCTGAATACTCCGTTGAGCATATGCAGTTTGATTCCCTCGTTGTCCGATCGTTAAGGGGCATGTTGCCTGAAGACTCCATTGAGCATAATCAATCGATACCTTCTTTGATTGATTACCCTGAAGGTTTTTGAATACTCTATTGAGTGTGGTAAAGTTACCTCCACGATTTGTGGGATCTTAAGGGAAGTAAAACTCGAGGATTCTGATAAGATGTACATAATCAGGGGCAGTCACGACGAGGAATCTCTCTCGTGAGGTCAACCAATCTGGGGCAAGCAAATCAAGGTTTGACATCTCAAATTCGACCAATCAGGGTTAATCAAGCCGAGGAATCTCTCTCTTGATTTCAATCAATCTGAAGTAGTGATGTTGAGGAATCTCTCAAACTCACTCAATCTGGGGCAGTTACGTTGAGATTCGACAAGTCTCTTCAAGGATCCGTGGATCAAGAGAAAGAATATTTCAAACGCTTGAATATGCTAGGGCAGAATTATCTCAAGTAGTTGTGGTGTAGTGATCCTTTCGAGGCAAATGTCTTCGTAAACCAAATCTCTTCGTAGGTCAGGCAGCCTGGGGCACAATCTTTTGGGAACCGTCATTCACTTGTAAAGTGTAGTTGACCATCATGGAGTTGATAGGTATCACAATGCTCTTCCCCAACGAGTTAGTTCCATTCCTCAAGTGTAGGAGTTTATTTCTCCTAAGAGAAGTCTCTCCTCAAGCATAGGAGTTTATTTCTCCTGAGAATTCATTCTCTCCCCAAGTATAGGAGTTTATTTCTCCTCGGAGTTGTTCCAATCCTCCCAACAAGGGTTACTCATCAGGGTTCTCATCCCTAACATGGTAAATTGAGGGAATCTCCTCAAGCTAAAAATTCTCCAAGTCATGGCACATGGTGAGAAGTCAGAAGTATTCTTCAATTCAACGAAGAAGTGTATCTTGCAAGTTAAAGTCCAATGTCTATTGGCTCCCCCACAGAGTTCTTAACACAAAGGGGATTCTCCCTGGTGTTTACCTCTCCCGAGGTCAGAGACGAAGTTCAATCGACAAGCCAGTGCAATATTCTCTAAAGGGCCCTCGTTATCTCTACATATAGTAATCATTGCATTCGCATTGCATCCTCAAAAGCGTAGCATTTCCATGAATATGGAGCATTACGTAAAGAAAATTCAAACATGCATCAATGCATAAGCCAAGTTTGTATGTGCTCTAGAGGCACAAGATAATATATTCCCAGAAGAAGTCTTGTCCTCCTCTTCCAAGGTGGATTGGATACAAAGTTAGTCCTCATTAAGATCATGTTTCATTGGTCAGTTTTCCACTTGCCGTGTTCAATAAAGTCTAACTAAGGTTAGCACCTCCTTTTTCTAAAGTCTAACTAAGGTTAGCACCTCCTTTTTCTAAAGTCTAACTAAGGTTAGCACCTCCTTTTTTTCCAAATTCTAACTAAGGTTAGTACCTTCTTTTTCTAAAGTCTAGCTACGGTTAGCACCCTCTTTTCAAAGTCTAACTAAGGTTAGCAATTTGGTTGAGTCGTCCAAGGATGGTTCTTCCTTGTGGAGTCACGCTACGGTTGTGTCTTCTTTTCAAAGTCTAACTAAGGTTAGCAATTTGGTTGAGTCGTCTAAGGATGGTTCTTCCTTGTGGAGTCACGCTACGGTTGTGTCTTCTTTTCAAAGTCTAGCTAAGGTTAGCAATTTGGTTGAGTCGTCTAAGGATGGTTCTTCCTTGCGGAGTCACGCTACGGTGGTGTCGCCTCTTCTTCAAGTCTAACAACGGTTAGCACTCTCCTTTTCAAGTCTATCTAAGGATAGCAATCTTTTCAAAGTCTAACTAAGGTTAGCAACTTGTCTGGTCCACCTTTGATACTACTCATCACTCTTTGTTGTACCACAGAATGCAAATTTTGATGGTACTTTCGGGTATTCAATCCACTCGCACCTCAAATGTCCAGAACTTGTGTCGTTCGTACATTCAGGTTCAAGAAGATTGAATAGGGGCAGCTGTTGCACCCCAAAATTTGCCCATTTATTTATATCCAATTGGCTTTCATATCACATTCATGTACATACCTCATGTAGGTCATTCATCTAATGCATTCATCCATATCACAGTTATTGCTCAAGAAAATTGACAAAAGAGGCTGAAAGTGGGGAATTTCTTGGTTAAGAAGAGTAAGATCTGAGGTCTTATTGAAGAGGATCATTTCCATGGGCATACTCCTAAAATCAAGGTTTCATTCTCTCCGAGTCAAAGCTCCGGTTAAAAGATACAATCCTCAAGCTCATCAGGCTTTTCAAACTAGGGTTTTGACCAAAGTCAACCCAGTTGACTTCTCGGTCAATATTTAATCAGAAGATGATTTTTGAGCATGAAAATATGATTGCCCTGAGGAAATATTCCGTGGATTTAGGTTGATTGAAAATTGATTGAGAATCAGATCAGAAACGGATTAATCGGGGAATTCTTTTGAAATCAGAAAATCGGGAAATGTTGACTTTTGGTCAAAGTCAAAGTCAACTGTCAAATGTGGACTTTTGGTGGAAAATCGGTCAAAGAAAAGTCAACAAAATAAAGTAAAATCAAGAAATTGTTAAAGTTGCCATTTTTGGAAGCCATGCTAAAAAAGGAAAGTTCTCACACTTAGAAAATATTTTGACACTTTAAAGCATGATGATCAGTCCACTTCAGCACCAATTTACACGTGGCATATGGAAGAATTTCAAGACAAGCTCAACATAGAAAATGTTCTATTCATAGCCCTCAACAATATTGTAGTTGGGACTTTTGTCAAAAGAGGTATGAATCAAAAGATATAAAGGAGAGAAGTTTGAAGAATCACACTTGTGCAAGTCATATTGCTGGGCACAAATCCAGGTCACGCGTAAGCATTCTGTCAAACACATGGCGTGCCAACTTTGAGGATGATTATAAGGAATCACAAAAACCCATCAGGATCAAACTTGACATAAATCTCTTCTCTTCCATTCCCTCTCCATAATAAGCCAAGAAATAAGCCATTTGGACAAAAGATGAATCACTTATGATCCTCTAAAGTCGTTACTTCGCGAAGTCACGGTTGGATATCTGGCCAGGTCATGAGCCATAGCAAGAACGCGCATTTTGTCATACACGTGGTGAGCGTAATGTAAACTTAATTTAGAGGTTATACAATCCACCATTGGGTCCAAACTTGATGTCAATATCCTCTCCTCCAGGTCCTCTTTCAAATGGTACAAAAATGAAATCTTTTGGTCGAGTATGGAACAAGATACAAAACTTCAAAGTCACTTCATGGGAATGTGCATTACGACAAAGCGCCATGCTAGAAATTGTGCTGCGCGCGCGTGTTCAAGTGTTGTTGTCCTCCTTTGAGTTCCTTGCAAACTTTCTTCCACTTACAAGCGCCGCCTCAAGAATTAACCAACACAAAATTTGTTCTACTACAAGTGAGTTGTGATGTGAACCCAAGAAGTAAGCATTTGAGTCATTGGTTGGCAAGTTTGAAGCTTGAGAAGTTCGCAAGTTGAAGCTGTAAGGGGTTCACGTGGAAACTTGCAACATGCATATTTTTCACCACCATTAGCTTTTTTAGAAAAAACCATGCAAAGTCTGATACATATGAAGCACGTGGAAATTCTTACCATAAATAACATAACTTGCTGCTGGTTAAGGGTAAAAGGGAAAAGATTCAGTGCAGCAAGTTGTACCATAATGCCATGTACGCCATGAACACAATATAAAAGCGAACCTGCTCCCATTTTCTCACGGCACGATTCATTTTCTTCTCACACTCTACTCTCCCATTCTCTCATCACTCTCTTCTCTCTACTCCACCCTCTCTCTCATCTTCATCTTCAACCAACCACCATAACAAACTCTTCTCTCCACCTTCCACCTCCATAATTAACCGTAACAAACACAACAACCACTTCTAACAACCATAACCGTTTTTCTATCCGCCACCATAGCAATCAACCTCACAGTTTCCTTCGGTCTTCATAGTCATCACCGGCAAGAACGACTCGTATCATCACCACCACTGAGCTACGCTTTAGAATATCATCAATATCGTATCGTTCCGCCAAGTTTCAGATCACGACAAGTCTTCGCACAAAAGCATGGCGTCTCAGAACTGAGTTCATTTTCTCATCATTCTTGTACTATATCCCGGAATCATACATCATCGTTATCAAGAATCAAAGAATCAACTTGTAGAGGTTCTCTTAAACTTTGATCCAAGAATCATTCAGGTGCGTGTTTCTGATCTTTCTCGGCATGATAGTTGAACATATTAGGGCATATTGTATGTTGCATATTGATTTTACATAATCTCTTTCTTGATTCATGCTGAGAGTTGATTGCTTCTTTTGAGTATACTGTGTATGAATTTAGCACATATGATTGAGTTGTTTTGTTAGTGTTCAATCTCCCTGGGGTGAAGCTTGTAAGAATTAGGGTTGTGAGTTTGTGTTCGTTTTGTATGATAGAGAAAGATTTAGAGGAAACTAATGGTGGATTCGTGTTCAGTGTTAAAATCCGAGCGAGATGAGGCTAGTTTCATGTTTTTCTGGGCGTGTGAAGGATCTCCGGCGTGGTGAATTCGCCGGAGAAGATGATCAGGACGGTGGTCCGGTGGCTGTTTGGTTTGTGTGTGTTAGTGCGAACGTGGCGTGCATGAACTGGGTATTACTCCACACTTTTGGCTATTTGTGTTTTGTGTTAGTGACTGGGAACGTGTGCTGCCACTGCGTGATTGGCCTGAGTTTATTTTGGCATTTTGTGACTTAAACAAGGATGACCAATTGATACTAGTTTTACTTTTACTCACCATATGATAAATAAAATACATGCATACTGATTAACTGGATGAAAAGTGAAACGGGTTGCTTTTTTTGATGGGCCATGGTTATGTTGAATGATACTGGGCTTAGGATTAGTTTACTGATCATACACCTACAATGCTAACGCCAGCGCATAGTTTGTTGTGGGCCTAATGCCAATTAATTTTTACACCCCAGGTCTTCAGGCCCAGGCGCAACACAATAGGTTTCTTTCTCTTTGTTAATTGCTAACTCACCCCTGTACAATTTTGTTAATTGTTTTGCTTTCTTTCTTTAATTTTTGTTTAGTAAATCTTTTTTTTTCCTCAAATAAAATGTGAAAAATATTTTCTTTACCATTTAGGATGTATAGATTTTTAGGTTTTTAATTGACCTTGTAATTAATTGATTTGCTTTTAATTGTGATTGGTTAATAAAAATAAGAATACATAGTTTTTTGTTTGATTCTAAAAAATAGTCTTAAAAACATGAATAAAAAATAGTATTGTTTGTGAATATTTTCTTTAATAGTTTAGAGTTTTATTTCTCTTATTTTTGTGAGTATCTTCTATATTTGTGAAATACCAAAAACGCCCCTAGTTGTTAATAGCAACTCTTTTTTAGTTAATCTCCTTTAGCTTTAGTTTAGATTTTGAATAGATTAGAATAACTCTAGGTTTAGAAAATAGGCTAGTCCCCCTCTTTTCCATTCTTTTTCTTTTCAACATTAAAACACTTAATAAATACTTGAAATAAAATCCCTTTAAAAAATACAAAGAAAACACTTAAAACATTAATAAAAAAGTGAAAATCTTAAAAAGGGAATGGAAGCTTGAACACCCCTTGCTTTAGGGAATGTTCGAGTGCTTGGATCTCCCTTGCTTTAGGGTTCCATTGGGGCGTAAGTTCCCAAATTCTAAAAAACACAAACCATAGAGTAACTCGAGTTTCCCTTGCTTTAGGGATTTCCTCGAAACGCTCAAACTCTCTTCTATCTCTCGCCCTCGTGGCATTCTTAAGAACATGTTGAATCCATTCCATAATTAGGCGTATAAGTCTCCAAAGGTCGAGCATCGTGGAGTGCGACTTTAACCTCTGTTCACCTAAAAAACACAAAAACATAGAAAATATGGAGCCGAACTACGGTCGCTCTGATTCCTTGTAAGGGATACGTAGGCATTGGGTCGCGGGGCCTAAGCGAGCACACTTGTAAATAATTCCTTCTTTTCCCCGTATTTCTTTTGCATTCATTCACATTTAGTTTAGACATAGATACACCCTTTAGATAGAAACAAACATAGGTGGATACCATCGAGTACGATGGGCGTGAGGGGTGCTAGCACCTTCCCCTTGCGTAACCGACTCCCGTGCCCTGTTCTCTGGTCGAAAGACCTTGTTCTTATTCTGAGTTAGGTTTCCTGGTATTCCTTTCCCTTATGGGATAAATATATTGGTGGCGACTCTGATTCCATTTTTCGCGGTAGCGACAAACTCTAAATCCAAGGGTTTTGATAATTCGAAATTAAAATGTTGCACTTGTATAAAAACTGACTATTTCGAGAAAAAAAATTCTCGCGAAAGGGAGAAATGATGTTATGTTCGGATTCTGGTTGTCTCAGATGAAGATGTTATTATACTTTAGTAAGTATACTAAATCATTGCATGTTATAAAAACTATTAAGTACTGAGTGTCAAACTCAAAAATGTTAATTTCTATATAATTTATTAATTTCTATATAATTTATTAATTTCATGACTCGGTTAAACAAAAGTTCAGTGTTGGATTGATAGTTTTCTAAAATATAGAAATTCTAAATTTTCTAAGAAAAAGCATGATGATCAAAAGAAATGTCAAGAATGATATTGACTTTATTTTTCCTAACTAAATCAACTTTGCTAGCATAAATTGTCATCTATATTAGTATTGATTTCCTGGATTATTTATTCCTAATATATTAATGAATAAACTTTTAATTTTAATTTAATCCCTAATTTTTATAATGAATTATAAATAAGACCAAGTTATTCGATTATGAATAATTCGGTTTCAAGAATTTATCCAAAGTCCTGGGAGATAGAGAACAAGAATGTGGATGTTGGCTAGGGCGTATGTGTTGGGACGCTGCCTTGGGAGCACGTTCAAAAGCCTAATATTTTCACTAGCGTATGTATGCTACCTTGGGCATATGTATACTGGTTGGCAAAATTCCTTTTTCACTTTCATCAACATTCTAGATGGTTGTCATCTACAAAATAACTCAAGCCATTTCAAAATAGCAGGATTAAAGTATAAATGTTAAATATTTTAACAGAGCATAAATATAAATTTCTAGTTAAAATTCAAATATTAAACAAAAATGCCACAATTATTAAAAATACTTACGTAAAAATAATTATATAAGGGTTGCAAATAAGACAAGTTAGATCATATAGCCTTAGGATGCTCTTATCACATTTGTCTAAGAAAATGATACTTTAAAACTTTGTAGTTGAAAGAAGGCTGATAAGTTCGACTTAATAATAATAAATGGTGTAAATATGATATTGGTATAATTAAACTCAAGAGGTTAGATAAGCGTGAATTCCTTCTAGTTCTACATAATATGAGGTATGTTATCGAGCATAAAAGAATTTTTTGTCTATAAGCATATTCAATGATTTAGGCTAATGCACTGGAGTTACTAGTTTAATAAACATGAAACACGAGTGAAATGTTGAATGATCAAGTTCTACTATGCTATGATTGATTCTAACACTATCACAACCTTAGTAAAATTTTGTAGACTTGAAAAAATTCGATTATCTTGTATTCGACTTTTTTTCATTTACTTGTTTTGAATTCACATAATCTTCATTTGGTTGTGGGGCGTGGCTATTAACTCTCGGGTAAAGGTTTGTCATAACATAATGCGCCTGTAGGGAACGCAATGTGTCACACATTTTGTAAGGAAACACAATGTATTTTGTCTAATGTTAATAAAAGGCTTTTTTCACCCTTTTTTTGGGTAAGAGTAAAAAATAAGAAGTTTTTTTTCGAGAGAAACTTAGAGAGACAAAAAGATTTTTAAGATTATTTTTTTGAGAATCGAAAGATCTTTAGAGATATATAAGGAAAATTTTAAGTTTATGTTGGTTGAACGAAATATTGAGAAATACTTTGGTAGAACATAAGAGATATACTTATGAATTTTGAAAGCTACTTTCTTGTAACACAGCATGCAATCAGTCTCTTGTAATAACTCTTAAATCTAATATATATCTATAAAAATTAAATTATTTGAAAAAATCAAGTATACCCTTTTCACGTTAAAACTTTTCTGATTCCAGGGATCAAAATCTATTTAAAGCCTTGCTGCAACTACATTCATCTGGAATTTAATATTGCTTATGTGTCACTCCTACAATTTTTCTTATTTATTTTTATTTATTTTAATGTATAATGTATAAACTGACTATTAAACTTCATCAAGCGTGAAAACCAAATTCAAAATCGCAATCAATAACTGGGGACAATGGAAAGTCTCACATTGGAAACATGAAGAGGCACAAATAATACAATGAAAGTTGGAAAGCTATTTTACTATCAATTGGTAAAGCAACGCATGAGCTCTCTTTAAACACCAACATGCACTTCACCTTTCATATGGATACGGAAGACCGAAAGACTGAAGGATTGAGTCATGGCATTGAAGCAAGCAAATGCATATGCACTACACCATGCTTAACTCTACTTCTCTTCTTTGCCATAGTCACTGATTCCTTTTCTCTTTCCATCTCAAACCTTCAGTCATAGATTCACACTCACACATGTAATGTGATTTGTGAGTTTGAAAACTCTACCACAGAATACATTGTGTTAAATAGACCAGTTCACACAAAACAAAACAATTTGTTATTTAATCCATAAATTTTCAAGCAATCATAGAAACATCATTGACATTCATAGAATCAACATACCAATTGAATATTTAATAACAATCACAAATCCCACAATTTACAGAGTTGGGTTTTCATCAAATACATGTTCTGCATCATGAATTCCATTCATTAAAACCCTAACTTGTTTCAAATTTCGAATCCATCAAAATGTACCAAAATTTCGAATCCTTAGTGTGCAAGATTAGTACCTATTGATGGAACCTTAACCGCAGAAGACTTTGTAGCCTAGAATGAGTAAATGTTGTTGTGTGTTTCTTTTGAGTTTTGATTTTACTTTGCTCGGAGTGCAAAAGTTCAAGTGTGGGGGAATTTGATCAGTGCATCTTGATGCACGTTCTCCTATACTTTTACTTAGGCATTCCTTTACTTTATTTTGGTTATTCTTATGTTTTATTATGTTTTTATATTTTACTTTATTTTTGCCTTTAATTGATTTTCGTACTTAATTTTCAGCTTCAGCAGCTTTCACAAAAACGATCATAACTGAAGTTCCAGGAATCCGATTGAGGCGTTCTAATAATCGCCGGAAAGCTAAGAGAGAGAGAGAGAGAGCTACGACTTTCGTGTTGGAGTCAAAGTCAGATTCAGAACCTATAATTCCCAGATTTGTGTTTGAAGCTGCAACACTATTTTATTTTCAGTTTTTGGGTCGTTAAGTAGTGGGCCTGGGTTTTGTAATTTGACCCAGTTGGGTCGAAAACGTTTTTGGCTGATATACCTAGGGCTGGCCGCTACTGTTCATTGTCACATTACACTATTTCACGAATTTTTGAGAGCTTGACAATTGTAATGGAGAACTAAACCTCGAGGATCAATTCACTGTAATCAGATGTCGCTTTGAGGCTCTTTTATAATTTTCCATTAATCTGTTCCTTTGAATCAAATCTATAATTACAATTGCTTGCTTAATTTAATTGTTTTTATATGATAGAATTCTTTAATTTGATTGTTGTCTGTTCTTGAATCAATTTCGTGATTAGTGTAGCTTTTGCATTATCGCGTTCAATCATATTGTATTTGCTTAATTCACAATAGCTTTTAATCTGTTTGCTTTATCTGGAATTCAGGGACAGACTTCGTATAATTGCTATTGCGCTTATCAGTAGTTTTTATAGTCCAATAGGATCAGATCCGTTTAGGGAATTGGAATTTTATAGGGATCAATGATAAGTCCGAAGTTGATACAGTGAGTTGATTCGTTTCAGCTTATTTAGATAATCACTTTTTCATAATAACTTATTTTTTGCATTTTTATAATTGAACACGAAACAACCCCCCCCCCCTTAATTCGAATTCCAGTCGGTTAGTAATAACTAAGAATCCTTGTGAGATGATATCCGAGTTGTCGTTACCGCTAAACTACGTTTTACAAAATACTCGTTTTTGATCTGCGCGCGACAGCGGATCACCATGTTTCTTCCCAAATAGAGTTGGTGTTAGAAGTTGGAGATTTATTTGCTAGGAAAACTCAACATTTGGTGTTAGAAGCTGAAGATTTTGTAGTTTATAATGTTTGTGCTTAATGAGTTCAGTAGCTGAAATGTAGTTGGGATCTCAATATGACTATATTTTTGGTTGATTGTTCAGTCCATGATACCTCTAATGCTTATGTGGATGGTATTTGTTTAACTAAAATGATGTTTATGTATTCCTATTTAAATGAATTTATAGTTTTCTATATTAATTGACATTATAACTAGAGTCTAACACATGTATATGCCATATTAGAGTTAACCTTGCATTCTTGGACTCACACTGAAGAGAACAAAAGGCGAACATTTCAAAAAAATGATACTGCAGCAGCCATCACCAAAATTGATATGCCGCATTGACCCTCGACCCTCGGGAGGACTTGAAAGATGAAGTGCTTGCTTTAATACCAAGAGGGCCAATGCATGTTGGAGGGCCTGCTGATGGAATTCCTTATGGCATATGTCGTCTCATCATGCACAACAAGCTGGAAATCCCAGTCTCATGATGCATAATTCAAACATGTATGCTCCACAGTCTCATCCATATATGGCACCTCAAATGTGGCCTCAACCACCCGAGCAAACACCGTCACCTTCAGATCATTAGCTACTTAATATGGAAGTGTCATGCTTATTAAAGTGAACTTTGGTGCAATTAAATAGTTCTGTAAGGGTTGAAAGTTGAAGTTTATTTAGTACTGACCATTTCAATACATCATAGTAAAATTTAATTCTGCATCTTTAAAACTTCAGTAATTTTTCTTAATGGAATTGAATGTTATTGTAATGGAAATATACAGATTAATAACCAATTATGGTTCATGATTCATCAGTTATTAGCACAAGATATATATGTATACAATTGCCAGTCTCTTACTCTATTTTGATTTTGCAGTAGTGATCTTGCATTATTCCAAGGTATATAATAATTTTGTATGTTGTATGGAAACATGTGTTGTTACTAGGTGTCTATTAGGGTTGAGAAAACACACTGAACATGAAGAAGTTGATATGCCATCACTGCTTATCAACTTCTGTATTACAAAAATATATACCATCAGAAAATGAATACTTATAATTATCTCTTCTAATGTGTTTGTGGTATGCTAACCTTCATAAAATGAACACTTATAAATATCTCTTCTAATGCGTTTGTGGTATGCTAACCTTGAAAACATAATTATCACTTAATTTCTAATGACTATAACTTAATTACTATGTAATTGTATAGACATGATTGTGTATTATTGATATTATATCTTAAATTATTTAAGAAACTCTAACTTATAACAATGATTAAATTCATTCGGCATGCCAGAGCTCATCAACATGTTGTATGAATTTGGATCTTTTGCATATGCTATAAATTTTGTGAATAAGTGCAAATCTTTAATACCTAGAAACCACATTCAACAAATAATTTGTATAAAATTAGTGGAATCTATTTTTCTCTGATATTTATTTAAAAACATAATTAAAAATATGAGACACATATTTATTACTATTGAATAAATAAATTTAAGATGATATGACAAATATTTGGTTTTACAATTATAAGTTACAATAATTTTTATAAACTGGAATAAGTTACAAATACATTTATAAACGGAAAAAATTCATCTATTGGTACAATTTATAAACGGAAACAAGTTACAATTTTTTTTAATAAATATTCACACGAGTTCAAGACACTTACTATATTTGTAATTATATGATTGTTAACCAACTGAATAAATGAATGCAAATTTGACAAATGAGAGTGAGAGACGTATAACATTAAAGACTTAATACTTTATTGGTCAAGTATATTAATCTAAGAGTTCTTTTTATTGCTTATTTTATTTCAAAATTTAATAGTAGTAGATTGTTCATCATAATGAAGGTCCTTGCAGGCATAGATCCACGGGTAGATGTGAACATATCTATGATACATCAGATGTAGGCTGTTCATTTTAATGCCCATCTTTAAAAGTTTTTTGTTGTTTATATAATTAAAGTTAGAAAATCGGTTGTACGGTTTATTATAAGTACGAATCAATGCTTAAAAGTTGATACATATTATTATAAATGATGGTATGGTAGACGTATAACGTGAACCCATACGGGACTCGTGTGATAGCACGGGTTTCTTACTAGTTATAATTATAATAGATTAGAGAGTTGACTTCTCTTCCATAATAGATTGTTTTGATTGAATTGAATAAATAAATTTTATGTGTACATGTTTTTTATTTTATTCTTGTTTTTGTGAAATTGCTTGGACTATTTAATAGATTAATTTTGTTTTAGGTTATTTAATTATTTGTCCAACACATTAAATTTTTGATGTATTTGATTACTCAATTTCACAGCTAACATCTTATTTACTTTAAGGATAAAGCTAACATGTGCCTTTGGGGTACATGTTAAAAAACTTAAAGATAAAAAAATTGTATTAAGGATAAAGCTAACATGTGTTCCAAGGGCACGTGTTAAAAAACTTAAAGATAGAAAATTTATATTGAAAAACATAATAAACACATTACTTATCAACTTTTAATTATAAGAAAACATAATCTATCATATAAGAAAATTTGATGTTCTTGAAATGACCTAACTGCCCTACTGCTCAACCATGACTCCACGTGGATGCCTTCCTCATTCTTCTTTGCTTTTCTTTTATTTCTCACATGTTTTATCTCATTCACTGCAAAACTGGTGGTTGGAAAAATTAAAAAATATTATATTAATTAACTTTCTGATAGAAACACTACATTTCTCTCTTCCTTTTCCTTTTTCTCTCTCATTCTCTTTCCTAAATTTTCAACTTTTTCTCTCTCTCTCATTTTTTTTCTCAGGTCCTCTCTCTCTCCCTTCATTTTTTTCAATTATGTTCTCAGCTATTTCATCAATTTTTTGTTTAAATTTACTCATCTTTATTTAACAATATTCCATTACATATTTTTTTCCAGGTCTTACTTCATTGTTTAGAAGCTTATTTTGTTCTACTTCAGGTATGGTTTTATGGTTATTTTATTTTGTTAATGATGCACAAAGTTCTTCAAGTTATGTTTTAAGTATAAATTTCATGATTTGTACTATTTTATCCATCTCTGCTTAGATCTACGAAACTTTGGCGGCGGCTATGGCGTTTCCGGCGATTTTACAGTAGTAGGCGTTTTCACAATGGTAGATCTGTTGCAGCGATAACATGTTTCCGACGACGAGCATGGTGGAAGATATCTTGCGGCGCCAAGTATGATGGTAGCTTTGTTTGAAATGTTATATAATAATGTATTTTGGAATTTCTATTATGATTTGTATCAAATTATGGTATTTCTAAACAAATATTTGATTTTATATGACATATAGTTTCATTTTTTGCAGAGATGTTTATGGAATTTCTATTATGATTTGTATCAAATTACGGTATTTCTAAACAAATATTCTATTATGATTTTATATAATAATGTTTGATTTAAATTTTTGGGTTTTTAGTTTTATTTTATTTTATTTTTTTGTGTTTGGTTTGATTTTTTTGGGTTTTTTTTGATGAAGTTGTTGTGTGATTTTGAATGAAAATATTCTGTTTTTTTTATTTGTTATTACAGATCCAAATAAGAATAAGAAAAATGAGAAATGAGGAAAAATCTTAAAAGATAGTAAGTGAGAATTTAAAGACGACCAATAAAAAGGAATGGTTTTGGAGTAATAATGTCCTTTGATGCAAGAGATATGAGGAGTAATGATGGTCTTAAGAGATATGAGGAGTAATAATGGTCTTTGATGGAAGAGATATGAAGAGTAATAATGGTCTTTGATAGTAATAATGGTCTTTGATGGAGAACTGGATTGTGGAATGACAAAAAGACACGTGGAATAAAGAAAGAGAAAAGAAAAGAAAATTAATTATGAAAATTTGATATCCTATAATAAAGCTAATAGTTGTCTAGCATCAACAAAATACAAAATGTATTTTTTATTTTATTTTATCATTTGTTGGAAATATAATTATACATATTATTTATTAAACTACCATTATAAATACTATTTGTTACTTATTAAAACATAATAATTTTTTTAAGTTTTAAATTTATGTTTTTATTATTTTAAATCATTTATACTATACAATCATTATTATAATATTGATAAATTTTATTATTCTTTGTGAAATTATAGTTATCTTTCTCTTTTATTACCATTCAATAATTATAATATCTCTCTCATTATTACCATTCTTTATGAAAATATTGTAAAAAAATAGTAAGATAGTTCTATTTTGAATACAAAATCAAATCAAAGTCTCTCATAATAACTTCAACATTTTTATATGATAAATCTAAAAATTGGTATGTATAAATGAATTACATGAACTTCAATATATTGATATAAAATTATAGATTACTTTATAATAAAATTAATTTTTTTCTATAAATATATAGTAAAATGGTAAACTTTAATTAAAAGAATTAACATATAGTTAATTTGTAATATTATAGTAATTATTTGATATTAATACATTAAAGTCTATTTATTATGAAATAATTTATGAAAAAAATTGTAAATATGCTTTATTATAAATAAATTTTACGTGATACTGTTGTATTGATACTTAACTTTTTTTTTCTTCTTTTGTTAGATTAAATTATGGGAATAAAACAATGTATTGCATATTAAAATGTTTTTTTTTAATTATGAGAATATATTTTAACTAAGTTTAATATAAATCTCACATGTTTTTTCTATACTAAGTTTTAAAGAAAAAATAATATATAAAATGATTGTACAAATATTAAGTGTGATTGGATAATTCTATATGAACCAAAATATTAAGTGTGATTAGACAAATATATTAAGTGTTATTTATCTTCCCAATACAACTTTCTCTAACCCCATACTCAACCTTTCCAATTAAAATATTTTAATTAATTAAATTCAAATATTTTTACTACTTTACCTTATACAACTTATGAGGAGAATAATTAATTATTGTTTTTTAATTTTTTATCATTCACTATCGTAATAGTCATTTAATAAGTTTGGTAATAAGTGATTTTAAGACCAATAATTTTTGTGACAGAATAAACTTAGTCAAAATTCTTATTTAAGCAAATGGTTTTATAATAGATTATTTTTAATAAATATTTTTTACAATTTTGGATTTTAAAAATAAAATAATATATAAGAAAATTTATGCTTCTAAAATAAAATTAATAATATTTTTTTAAGTTAGATTTAGTGTATAAAATATGATGAAAAAATAAGATTAGGTTTTACTAAATCTTTTGTACCGGGAACATGAAGTTATTAATAAAAATATAAAATATTGATTATTAACGGGACATGAAACTATTGTTCAAAATATTGATTATTAACGGGACATGAAGTTACTGATCAAAATATTTTTTAAGGTTACACGGGGACATGAAGTTATTGATCAAACTAATATTTGTATATGGGAACATGAAGTTTTTTTTATCAAAATATTGATTATTAACGGGACATGAAATTACTGGTCAATTTTTTTTATTAATTACACATTCAATTATTATTTTTTTCACATGTAACTAGATATTTTTCTATTAAAAATATACATCTAAACCAAATGCGTGTCCCGTACCAGAACCCGTGCGGTTCGCACGGGTTTATTACTAGTTTTAAAAAAAAAAATTTACATTTATTTCTTAAAGGCACATGTTAGCTTACCCCATATTTTAAAGTGCAAACAAAAGTGCACAGTTCATTCTTGCATAGTAATAATTATTGTTATTACACTTGTGATGCATTGTTGTTAGTTTAGAGTATGCGAACTATTAGGTGATGAAAGTCAGTGAATAAGTGTTTTTGAGTTTGATGATAGATTTATGTATCATACTTTATATTTATATTTGATGATATATTCATGTGTGAATGTGTTTCACATATATTGTATCTTAGCAAGACAATTTATTATTTTTGTTTGATGTTCGGGATGACAGGTGCATATTACATAATTCATATGAAGTTAATGTGTTTGGCTGTTATGTATTATCGGAAATAAATTGAGTCGAGTCGAATTCGCATGAGCTCAATTTAATTCAATAAGAATTGATTCAGCTCAAAATTTAATTCGTATACACACAAACTCTTTTTTTATTTTAGACTCAACTCATAATTTTAAATTCAACTCATTAAGTTTATTTATTAAATTCAACTTCACTTTTTTAAAGTTAATTATTTTTCATATGTGATATTTTAAAATTAATATTTTTTAAAAAAGAAATGTTAAAATAAAATAAAAATTATAAGATTAGAATTTAACTGTCTAAAAAATCTATTACTTCAAAAATACACAATTTAGAAAAAAAAATCATTTAAAAGTCTAATTCAGAAACTACTCACTTGAATTTTAACTTTATTTGGAGAAAATCTATAACTTCTTCTAAATTTTTAAGAACCTTATAAATTTAATGAAATAGTACTCCAAAAAATTACTAAAAATTTATACATTCTTATCTTATTATATGATGTTGGTTTTTTTATAATTATTTTAGAAATATCTTGATGAATTGAGAACAAAATCATCCATTAAAATTAACAAAGGAAATAGAGAGTTAAGATTTGAAGTAAATCTTTAAAATTGATATAACTAATTTTTTCATATATAATCGAGTTGATTCATGAATCGAATTATGCATAGTTTAAATTAGGGTTAAATATGTATTTAGTCCCTATAAATATGCGACTCTACATTTTTAGTCCCTATAAAATTTTTCTTCAATGAATCGTCCTTCTAAAATTTTTATGCATGCAATTTCAGTCCCTGTTATTTTCTAAAATTTCAAAAACTACTTAATTACCCTTTAATTTTTAAATTTTTGAATCATTTTTTTTATATATGTTTAGAATACTGGAAAATATTTATTTACCAAGTTTTAGAATTTTTTAAAATCAGAAGAATTAAATATGAATTTTTCAAATTTCAAAAAATAATGATAAAAGTAATGAAAATCTCAACTTAGAAATTAAATTTTGAGTTTCTTTTTTTTCCAGGAACTTTTTAAAACATTATGAATACGTCTGCAAAATAATCATTCTAAAATACACATTGGTTTGACAGTAGGGACTGAAACTAGGTGCATAATAATTTTATAAGCACCATTTATTGAAGAAAAATTTTATAGGGACTAAAAATGCAGGGTCGCATATTTATAGGGATTAAAAACGTATTTAACCCTTTAAATTAAGTTTATTTAGTTAACGACCTTAATTTTTTTCTCATACTCATAAATATAGTTTAAGGATTTATTTATTGGATTAAATTTTGAATTATGTTCGAATTGCTTCAATTTATTTTTTTTTAAAATACTGTCTTTCAAAATCTCCGTTGAATTTATCTGATTTTATATTTTAAATAAAATATAAATACTATTATAAAATTGAAAGAAAAAAAAAAAAAGCTTTAAAGTTAAGTTTGGCGTAGAGAATTTTTTTTAAATAACTAAGTTTTAAAAAAAGTTATCAAACAAACTAACATTCCAAAAAAATTACCGTTTGGGTTTTTTTGTTTTTTTACATAGGCATCTTCCTATAAGGCCACCTATTTTTTAAAAAATATATTTTGTTACAGGTAGATTTAACTACAAATTCACCTGCGGAGATATTTAATATTTCATCGGCAGGTAAATCCGCAAGTGAAAAAAAATTTAAAAAAATAAGTGGCACAATGTGGAATGGCGCCTTCATAAAATTGGATAATTTTTTGAAATCTTAGTTTATTTAGTTTTTTAAAAAAAAAAATATTGGTGATAAGAAAAATATCTTCATCAAATCTAGAAGATACGAATAGGAACAATTGATTTTTTTTAATTGGCTATTAGTTGTCTTTATCTGATGTCGGAGAACTGGTATTTTTTTAATAAAATTTTGGTCCAATGTAAACAAAGGCTACCTAATTGATTTAGACATAATTTTACCTAGATCTTAATCTTCTTAAAGTCTGTTTTTAGGAGGAAGCTTTACAGATATTTAGGTCGGCAAGCTATAATATTGATCATTTTAATAATTGGTCAAAGGTGGGGAGCAGTAACAAAAAATATTTAAAATCACATAATTGTAGTCATTGAGAACATGTAAGATAGTATGGTTTAAAATTTACTCAAATCGTAATTAAATTAAATTTCATATCTTTTTAAAAAAAATGAAATTTCATAAAAAAAAAAGGTCACAACTAGATTGTGGCAAAATAAAATTCTGATTTATTATGTGGCACTTGAACCATAATTAAGTTACATAATTTTTCTATAAATTTAAGATAGTTATGCATAGTTGTCTTTTAAAAATATGTGGTCATTATTATTTTTATCTTTTATGATAAAGATAAGGAATTAATAGTGTACTCATAAATGTACACTAAGTATAACTCTACTAGAGAAGATAAGTAAAGTTACAATCAAATTCTCTTATGAGTTGTCTATATTTGCTTCTACCGTGCTCTGATCTGCCTTACATGAAAATCTATTAAAGATAATTTAATGTGATTGCTCATGATTGATATGACTTTTTAATGGTGATTGGAAATCATGTTTGATTGTTCCAAATCCTATATTGTGATATTCCTTTTATTGGCAAAAATGAGCTCTCAATCAAATATTGACATGCACTAGACTTAGGTTGGCATAGCCAATCTATCATATTAGATATTTTAACTCGGCCTTGCCAATCCATCGGGTCCGAGTTGACTCCTTCCCAATTCAGGACCCAGCCCAAGAAACCAGACACATATAGAACCCCTCAAGCACGAGTTGTGTATTGGCGAAGTGCTTTTCTAAGGCATACCACATGATTGGACATGTACGCAACCCTCAAGCATAAGTATTGTAAGTGTTATCCATTTAGAAGGCATTTTTTTCTATGAAACCAAGGAGTTAACAGGGGCAGATGGGTCTTGGTAAGTGTTATCCGCCGGATGAGCTATTTTCTCTCCTTATACATCCAAATACAAAAACTGGAAAGATAAGTTTGTCTGAATCAAGGGAAATGCTCGGTGTCCGAAGGTCATGTACGAAGAAGATGGGATTCATAGGTTCCTTTTGTACTGGACGAACGAGCCCTTGCTATAATGGGCTGTGATCTGGCCAAGTTGAACAAGACTGAGAGAAACGTGGTTGATCTTGTCATACCCTAATTTTTGACCCCCCTGAGATGGCATATCTTCAGGATTTTTCATCAGGTCAAGACAAGTTCCCAGAGCAGTCACTTCTCCATCTGGTATCCAATCGAGGATGCTCAAAGACAAGAAAGCTCAGGCAAAGGATCAATCAATACAAGGATTAGTCCCTAATACAATCATGAGGCTCAAAGACTTCACTTTTCTCATCTATGATTGATTAGACATCCAGTCATATGAGTACAGGTTTACTCAGGTCACCAGACTAGGGTTTTGAGCCTATCAAGGACTAAAATCAGGGATCATTTTTGGGAAACCCTAAAAAGCCTCAGGGAACCATTCAAAGACATCAATCATCTTCAAATAACTCATATTACAAGATCTACTGGACATCACACTTCAATTCAAAGTCTACAGTCATTATTTTCACATGGTCGACAAATTAGGGTTTTGACCTAATTCACCAAGATAGTTGACTTTTAATCAGGGCATGAATCCAAAACTCAAGACATGATTCAAGAATCTCTACTACCTCAATATAATCCATTTACATCATTCATTTGAGGAAAAGATCTTGTTTCTACACAAAAGCCCAAAAATTCACTTTGTCAGGAAAAAGTCAACTGTGAAGGATCATCATTGACTTTTAAGGTTTTTGGTCAAAAAATGACTTTCAAAGATCAATATCATCAATATATGGATGTCAAAGTCATTTGACCAAAGAAATTCAAAGAAATTCATCAAGGAGCGAAAAGTCGGGAATTAGGGTTTTTGAAGGCATGGTGAGAACTCAAAATTTCACCTACACAACTCAAAAAACTTCCAACATGAAAGTTGTAGATCTTGCAAAATAAAACAACATCTTACAAAGGAACTTTTTTCAAAAGATCAACCATTTATGAAGTTTTGGAAATTTTGAAGTTTAGGTCATAAACACTTAGAAATTTTTCTAAGTGTTTTAACCTAGTTTTCATCCAACTTTGGGCTCATTTTTCACAAATTTCCCAAATGATTCTGAAGAAGACATAAACTAATGATTTGAAGTAGATGTTTAGGGCTTTCCAAATTGTGTTCAACCTTCTCCAAATTCAATTTGAGCTAGGAGTTATGCTTGTTCAAAGTTGGCCTCATGAAGTGAAATTATAGGTCATGTACAATTTGAAACTTTGCAATTTTGTGCATTTTGCTTCACTAAATGATGCTACACGACCTCTAATACATCTGAAGACATGCCATACATTCAAATTCATCATTGCATAAGGATTAGAGAAGATTCCCAAAAACAAAGGCATGTGATTATGTAATGATTGCATTTTTGAATTTATGGCAAATGGTGAATCATCAAGGAATCTTGCTCTAAGCCAATTAGAACTCTCCTCTGAATCAGAAATGTTCCCTAAGATCATGCAAGATCAATGGTTGGGGAAGCTAGCCCGAAAATGCATCATTGCATTTGGGATATTTTCAAACTTTCTTCATAGCTAAGAAACCAAACTCACCTCATTAAGCAAGCTTACTATGATCAATTACTCTGAACCAATTCCCTATAAATAGAGGCCTCATTCTCATTCAGAAAACACACCAAAGCAACTCAATTCCTTGCTTTCTCTTTCTCTTCTCATGCTTATTGTTTTTCAAAGTTCTTTGGCAAGAAGAATCGTTTTCTTCAAACCAGAGCTCATCTTTGGAAAGTAAGCATTCTAACATCTCAAGGGAGGTCATTTGAGGTGATCCAAGCACCTGGATCACTTCTGTAAGTGGAGGAACACCATTGTTGCTCTCACTTTGGAGCATTTGCAGTTGGAGGTCCATGGAGTAATTCAGGAGGTTCTGAGCCAAGCCAATCATCCAGGCACATTCCTCAGGTCATAGTGAAGCTAACCAGATGGCTGCAGCTCATCTGTAACTCAAGAATCAACACCCTCCATGTTCACTTGAAGCTGAAATCGAGGGAGGACCATAGAGCAATTCAGGAGGATTCAAGCTCCAACAAGCATTCAGTTAGCATCATTGAGTCTCAGGGAAGCTATTGAGATCATTCATTCAAGCCCAGGTGCTCTCAATCATCCTCACGACCTCCATTTTCAGAGGTAAGTTCCTGAACCTCACTTCTCTAATTTAAGTACTCTTTGTGAAATAGCTCGATTCTATCTTGTTCAGCATCATCAGAGGATTGAAAACCCTCTATCATCATCCATTTATCTTGCAGTATAGTCATTTAATTTGATTTTGAAATTTTAGGGTTCTTCACGATTTCTGGTAAATTAGTTAGATGTAGTTAATATTAATTCATGTTAGTTACATATTTAGAATCGTGAGTGAATTTAGAGCAAGTTTCATGTTTACATCATTGCAAATGGTTGAGAGTTGAGAGAGTTCAGAAATTTGAATTGATGGAGCTTGAGGTTGAAGACGAAGATGGAGGGTGGCGCCATTTTTCAAATCTCTGAGCAAAGTTTGTTTTATTTTTAATGATAGGCATTCCCTTAACGACTGAACAAACTTGCCCTAGTGGCCTCCCATACGCCCTTAGTATCATCATGCCTCAAGTCTGGGGTTCGAATCCCCCTCGCCCCAGACTTTTTGATTCTTTTATTTTTCAAGGATTTGCAACTTGTTTTGAAACATAACCAAATGAAGGCAAGTCACTATCACCACACGCGCGTTGGCTCAGTGGTGTTTGTTTTGAGTGTGTGGCCTAGAGGGCGTGGGTTCAAACCCTCCAAGGGCCAAAACTATTTTTTTACACACAATTTCTTTCATTTTCTCACAAAACTTCACATATTTATTTAACCTATCAAATTAATTTATTTTCACTTCATTTTTCACACACTTATCATTTAATATACCTATTTTGTGAATAATCAAAAAAATCATAAAAATATTATGTATTTCTTGAATTTTAATTAGGTTTAAAATAGTATGTTTTAAGTGTTTTCTTAAATACTTTAATACATATTTTCACTTTGTTTTAACCTAAATCATTTTGTAAATAAAGTTCATGATAAAACCCTAATTGTTTAGGTCTTAATTAAGTAAAAAATCTTTATTTTTTACTTTAATTAAGTTGACTTTTGTCAATTCTCAAAACTGTTTTCAATCTCCAAATAAATCAAATGATTAGGGTTTTCAAACAACAAAACCTTGTATCATTCAAAATCATTTTCAATTGCTTTTACACCAGTACTGTAAAGTACTGGGCCTCTAATAGAGTGTAAGTCCCAAAAAAACCTTCTCTTCTTAGCTTGTTTTCAAAACTGTATTTTCAAAATCTTCTTTCTGTTTTCAAAACATTCTTCTGGTATTTGAAGGGCATTATTCCCGGTGAAACTCTTCAGATACCTATGTGACCTTTGTCCATCTTCACTTCTTCTGTTTTCAAAAAACCATTAACTGTTTATCCTATATATTCAACTGTTATCCATCAATTACTGGTAAGGCTCTGTACATACTTCTTCAATGGCCTCCACTCCATCCAGGTTAGGCTTTACAAACTTTCAATTTACAGTCTTTATTTAAATTACTGTCAAATATAAACTGTACATATATTTGTTTAGAACTACGTTTGAGTATAAACCTTAGGACAGTTAAACTATATATATATATATTATAGGAATATGGCCTAGGATTGAGAATGTCTTCCCGGTGAAGGCTCTTTCCTAATTAGAGATCTGTAGTTCAAACCCCCAAGATGAATTATTCCCGGTGAAACATCTTGGTAAAAACCTTAGAATCCAAATAATAGGACACATCCACCCAAAGAGGAATTATTCCCGGTGAAACCTCTTACCCATTTGCTTAGAGCCAAAATAAGTTCAAGACCACATAGCTTTCTCTTGTGCTATAACAAGGACCCTCGATGACCCTCGATTAGCCTCCTCTTGGGCTTTGTACAAGGACCCACAGGCTTCTTAAAAGCATTTCCAGCTTCCTCTTGAGCTTGTATACAAGGACCCATCAGGTTTCTTATAAACATAGGAACAGGTCTTTAGTCACCTTTTAGCCTACCCTGGTGAGTTTCTTCCAATTTAAACCAGACTTTAAACAAGCTAAGTTTGTCTCAATTTTGCATTGAGTACACCTTTTGGAATGAGAGACATGGATAGTGTAACACCCCATATTTTCTAAATTTAATTTAATTGGAAATTAAATTACTATTTGGAATTATTCGGTATTTTGGTGGAATTATTTGGAAAGAATTATGAGATGGGCTATTGGGCCAAGTGTGGTGTTAGTAAAGAGGGGGGTGCTATGTTGGTAAAGCCCTTTACTAATTAAAATGTTATTTTCATAAAACATTTTGGAATTTGGGAAAAGAAAGAAGAAAGAACGTGAAAGAACAGAGGTTCTGGGGAACACGAAGAACCGAAGGAGAGCTGAAGATGGAGAGACCAAAGATTGAGCACTCTTGGCTAAGGTAAGGGGGGACTCTCCGGTTATCATCTATTATTGTGTTCTTGGATAATGATGTTGATTAGGGATGTTGTTGAGTCAATTGGGTCGTATGATAGATTTAGGGATTGGGATAGAATTGTATGATGTTTGATCCCTATGTTTGAATCCATGATATCTATGTTGTTATGATCTCAATTGATGTGTAATTGATGTATTACGAAGTGGTTTTTGTGTTGTTTGTGCATTCTATTTCCCTAGGTTCGTACTGGTATGAATTGGATGGGTTGGAATGTGTAGAATGCTGTTTTCTGCAGGTTGGGGTTTCTGAAATCGCCGGTTCGCGCCGCGTGCACGGGGTTGGCGCCGCGAACAGGTGGGCATGATGCCAGGAATTTGTGATACGCACAGGTCGCGCCGCGTACCTGTGTTGGCGCCGCGAAGGCGTACTTATTTTCTCGCTTCGCGCCGCGCGCATTGGTTGGCGTCGCGAACGCGTTTGTGTGGTTCAGGTCGCGCCGCGAGCATTGGTTGCGCCGCGTGCTGTAACGTTAGTTGTTCTTGGGAAAGTTAATGATGTGTAACTTTCGAACCGTAGGTCCGTTTTTAGTGTCGTTTCGAGCATGATGAATCTTATGAGATAACCTACGTGTTTAAATGATAAATTGAGGTGTGGATCCAATTATTTTTAAATATGATTTATTTCTTGGTGATTGATGTATTGTACATATATGTGATGAGATATGTTAAAATACATGCTATGTGGAAATATTAATCATGTGACGATTTGTTTAATTGGATGGTATATTGTTGACATATATGATGAAATGTAACAATATAAGATGTTGTTTTGAGAAACATTATGATGTGATGAATTGTTGAGAATTGTATGATGTTGATTGATTTGCTTTGAAATGATGTGAATACATGTGTGTCCTTATTTTGATGATGATTGATGTGGACACTTGTATGTTCTTTAATGATGATTGATTGGATTGAATGATGCTAACGTATATAGACATACTTTGATGATGATGATGATGTTGATGATGATGATGAAATGAGTATTTGATGATGTTACTCATTAGACTTGACGAGGGTATAAGTATGTTGTATATGTTGCATTCATTCATATGCATTTGATGATGGATCCCGTGGATGAGTGGATCGTTGGTGGCTAATTCCCATTGTGCGGAGATTAGTAAGCAGTCATCGTGTGCCCATGGGGGTGTGAGCGATGAGGTTAATCGTGTGCCCATGTGGGGTGTGAGCGATTAAAGGGCAGTATCGTGGAGAGAAGTCCTGTGAATATGATTCACGAATTTTGGTACCACATGCATAGTGTCAGTTCATACATATGCATACGTTTATAACATGATTGGAAGTATTCCAGTGTTATAAATATTGATGACGTGTTGGTTGTGTGTTTTTGTTGAAATAATGTTGAGTATGCTTATCTGTTTGAAAGATGTGTTTTGTTGACGTGTGTGTAAATGATGGATGTTCCTGATAATCTGAATATGATGAATTGGGTGAATAATATAACTATGATGTGTTGTTATTTAAGATGCTATAACATTTGTTAATTGTGATGAGACTCACCCTTACTTTGATGATTTCAGATTGACGAGTAGCGGCTTTTGGCTCGGTGAGGATTAGCTCATGAGTCAGTTTGTTTAGTGTAGCGTCAGGTGTCATGCTCTGATATTGTAACACTGGGGGAACGTTAGATTAGAGTTTTATGATGATACTCTATCATGTTGTTGTATTAGATTATGTGGGATATTGCATAGATGATGTTATGCTTATCCGTCTGATGAAATTTTCCGCTGTGTAAACATGAGATGTTTGTGTATTATGACAGATTGTTCCTTAGTGAAAGCATGACAGTGAATTTATGATATTTGTTTTAAATTGAATTGTGGCACCCTTGTTATCATGTTTTACTCTGAAAATTATTTTATTAATTTCCGTGGGGTTTAGAAGGGTGTTACAATAGTGGTATCAGAGCAGGTCGGTCCGTCCGGCCAATTGTTGAGTCAGTTGAGTTGCGCGACAGTTGTATATTGTCGGCATTTTATTCCTTGGTACGCGACATGTGAGTGAATCACTGTCGATACTTGGTTGTTTGTTGCAGGTGTTGGATTGAAACAAGTGGGGGAGAAGCTTCGCTTCTCGGTTATGTTTCAGTTGAAGAAGATTGATTCAGTAGGCTGTTGTTGAAAACAGTGCGAGCGTTGTCGGAGTTTGTTGTTTCCCGAGTTGAAGGTGACTTGGAATTAAGACTTCACTGGGAATTGAGTTGGAACATCTTGAAGGAAGGTGATTAGAGGTAATTGACAGTTATTGTAAGAGAAGGAGATTGGAGAGTTGCGATGTGTCAGCTCTGCTGGTGTGCTGCGAAGTTGTCAGTTGAGTAGCCTTGCGTCTCGGAAGAGGTTCAGTTACGAGTTTGCAAGGAGGATTGTTGTCGTGATGTTGCAGAAAGCGGACTTCGGCGGGGGAATGTGTCTCTTAAGTTATAAGGGTGTTTGGAAGTGAAGAGATACGATAAGGGGCTGTTTGGAATGTAATAGAGTTGAAGAGAATGAGTTTTGGAGAAAGATTTTCGTAAGCAAAACGCAGGAAAATTGCTGGATAGCTGCGGAACTTCGAAAATTCATAACTGGAGTTCTGGACATCCGATTTGAGTTCCGTTTGAAGCGTCGGAAAGCTAACGAGATGAACTTTGTTATAAAAATGGTCGCAACAGCTGTAAGATAATTAATTGTGACAGGATGGCGTTGGTAAGAGGCGGAGTTACGGTTACTCTTGTTCCTATAACTAGACTTATTTATTGGTACTGCACGGGATGTCAGTGTCAGTGTTGAAGGGATCGAAGGAACAATTAGCAGGTTTGTTGAGGAGTAATTTTAAGAATTGAATTTACCAATTGAGGAGTTTTGGATATATCGTATAGAGTGTCGGATTAATGTGCCGTTTGAACCTACGAGGAGGAGGGATTGTGTTCTAAGTTATGGAAGAGTTATAAATACAGTAGAGAGACCCTATGAGGGGAGGTTCTGAAGTCGGTTATGGAAGTGTGAAACTTATTGAATAAGAATGCCTACTACCGTGATTATTCGGAACGAAGTTGAGTAAGACATGTTGTTGATGAATAAGTCGATGAGATATTCGGTAATAAAGATGATTTGAGTACCGATGGATTTTAGTGAAGAGTGAATTAGTAGTAAAGATGGAATAAACTTTAGAACCCTTGGAATCGTATTTGTGATGGCAAAATAACGATAAGTATAAAAGAAGAATTGTAGGGAATTTCTAACATTTGTTGACGTGAGGAAGACTTTGTTGGGATTCCGAGTGGGATGATATTTGGACGTGAAGGATGTAATGGAATTTGGAGTAAAACCGCAAGTTATGAATATTGTGTTATTGTGTTGCGTAGGGAGTCCTTAAAATGTCGGTGCTAATGATGAATGAGTTGGATTTAATTGGACAATTTAGAGACTTGAGCTGGTATGTGAAGGCACTCCTAATAGTGTTAGATTGGGTATGCTAGAAGGTGACTAGTAGTATTCTTGAAGAGATTAGAGAAGGTCAGAAAGATGATGTTGAGTTGATCGATAGGTTGATTTTGAAATTACCAAGGTAAAGGCGGTGAATTCGGAATCGACGAGAATAGTATAATGAGGTTGAGTGATTGGATTTGCGTAACTGATGTTTTGAACTTCTGAAGAATATCCTAGAAGAAGGACACCGTAGTGAATTATTGGATTATGACGATGTTAATGAGTTTGGGTGCAAACTCGGAAGGGACACTATTATGTAGTAACGACGGTTTATGCTTAAGTATGATTTTCAACTAATATTGACAAATTTAGGACTTGATCACCCTAAATCTCTTGTTGGTAGTAGATGAAATCATATAGAAGAGATAAGCTTGTTTTGTTACCTTAATAGTTCAAGATGTGATGAATACTAAGCCGTGAGAATAATCACTCACTATGTTGTGTGAACTTATGAAGAAGTGAATATGAAAGAGTGCGACATGGTGGATGATGACTTAAGATGGGTAATCAGAGTCGCGCAGCGAAATTGTGATGAGGAGTAGTGTTATGAGTACTACTCGCGGGAAGTAAGGAATTAATATGTCGGAAGCCTACATAGAGAATATGTATTGATCTATATGTTGGATTTAGAATTCAGTGGATGTAAGGATGTCGTGTCGGGGAATTATAACTCCTTTGAATAATTGCCGAGATGATGAATATGTTATTACGGTTGTGCGTAATTAACGAGTACGTATTCGGCGGAATTAAAACGAAGAGTTGATGCTATGTGACGTGTGGTATTTTTGTGTTGTTGTCAAGGGGTTATTGTAGATTCCAGATATAATGAGGAATTATACTCTATGAAGGGAGAAATTGATTTAATTCTTAGAAAAGAGCGAAACTCAAGTTGAGTTGTTTTGTAAGAAATGGTGTATTGAGGATGACGAGCGTGATTATAATTACTTGTGTGTGCACTCATTCCGAGGGTTGGAATGTTTAATAGATGAAGTAAATCAGGAATTTGGTTTTTGAGTACGAGTAAGTATTGATGAGTGGTGGATTAGTACCATGGATGGTAAAGAATGATCCTTGAAACGAATGAGTAAAGAGAGTCGGAATCAGGTAAAACTCAGAAATCTATTTGGTATAGATGATTGTGATGAGTAATCAGAGTATTGCGAAAGAAGCGGAATGTAAAGTACTAAATAATTGATGGTGTGACTTAAGAGGAGTCAGATAATTGGAATTCAATAGTATGGAAATATGAGTATTGAGTTTCTTGAGGGAAGCGGTTGGTGAAAAATGTAAGTATTACATTATCACTTAGATGGAAAAGTGTGTCTAAGGTTGGTATGTTTGGTAGATGGAATGCATTACTGCAGTGTTGATCAGTGTGATCATACTATGGATTGTGTAATTGTATTACTCAGTGGATGAGCGTATTGTATAGGTTGTACCTATGTTCTGTTGTTGCTAATCTTTTTGGAGATATAGCGGGTGGTATACTTTGGATAGTCAAAGGTGACATAAGAACTGGGATTTGAATGTGTGAAACATGCTTCCTGTTGGTTATGTCAGATGGATTTTGAGGATTGACTGATGGTACTGTTAATTGGGAGCTGGAGAGTCAGGTGAAGGACTCTTATACGAGCTGGTTACTTGAGATATGTTTTCGAGGACGAAAACTCTTTTAGTGGGGGAGAGTTGTAACACCCCATATTTTCTAAATTTAATTTAATTGGAAATTAAATTACTATTTGGAATTATTCGGTATTTTGGTGGAATTATTTGGAAAGAATTATGAGATGGGCTATTGGGCCAAGTGTGGTGTTAGTAAAGAGGGGGGTGCTATGTTGGTAAAGCCCTTTACTAATTAAAATGTTATTTTCATAAAACATTTTGGAATTTGGGAAAAGAAAGAAGAAAGAACGTGAAAGAACAGAGGTTCTGGGGAACACGAAGAACCGAAGGAGAGCTGAAGATGGAGAGACCAAAGATTGAGCACTCTTGGCTAAGGTAAGGGGGGACTCTCCGGTTATCATCTATTATTGTGTTCTTGGATAATGATGTTGATTAGGGATGTTGTTGAGTCAATTGGGTCGTATGATAGATTTAGGGATTGGGATAGAATTGTATGATGTTTGATCCCTATGTTTGAATCCATGATATCTATGTTGTTATGATCTCAATTAATGTGTAATTGATGTATTACGAAGTGGTTTTTGTGTTGTTTGTGCATTCTATTTCCCTAGGTTCGTACTGGTATGAATTGGATGGGTTGGAATGTGTAGAATGCTGTTTTCTGCAGGTTGGGGTTTCTGAAATCGCCGGTTCGCGCCGCGTGCACGGGGTTGGCGCCGCGAACAGGTGGGCATGATGCCAGGAATTTGTGATACGCACAGGTCGCGCCGCGTACCTGTGTTGGCGCCGCGAAGGCGTACTTATTTTCTCGCTTCGCGCCGCGCGCATTGGTTGGCGTCGCGAACGCGTTTGTGTGGTTCAGGTCGCGCCGCGAGCATTTGTAACACCCCAAATCTACCCGGTAATTATAATAAAAATCAGAGTATAAATTGCAAACAACATTCATTTGAGGTATCACATATTCGTCATTCAAAAACAATTATGGCTTAATTGCCTTCATATAGATACATAGCACGTAACTTAAAACGGACAATTAAATCATTATTAAAAAATCACTTTGTTTCAAATTAAATAGTTAACTCGCAGCGGAATCATCAAACTTCATAAATATTCTAATCAAATCGTAGCATCATTGCACAGTAACTTTAAGTTACAATTTAAAACATAATTCACTTAAAAATTCAGCAAACAAATTAATAAATAAAACAATCGCTTTATCCCCCCGAGTGCTACGTATCAGAGCAAGACACCAACTCGATTACCAGCAATTAAAGACTTCATAAAATCACTTCAAATTTCCACAGCTATCTTGAGTACCTGTCAATTTCCCATGGTAGGGAAACATCATTCAGAAAGGGTGAGATATCTACCAATATAAACAAACGCATGATAAATAATATATTAGAATTAAATCATACAAAATTATCATGTTACAGCTTTCAGACAATAGTTATAATAACAATTAACCTGAACAGTTATAATAACAAAATCAACAACAACATATTAATAGTTATAACAACTATTTCTCATCTCCCAGACAATACATGTCACAATACGTCATTAGTATAACAACTTATAATTTCAACTTCACATTATCACAATTCAACAACAACTCAAGTCACAACACATCACAATTAAATCACACTCATGCCACATATAATGAGACTCTATCAAATGCACATGCATGTGGTACCCAGGGCTTCAGCCCCCATCGCCAATTGCCAGTTAAACAGAGGCATCAAGGCATAAGCCTTCGTCGCTAATTTGCCAATCCAGGCCGTCACCAAAATGCATATGTATATGAATGCAACAAACACACACAACAAACAAAACAACATCACCGTCACAAAGGCATAAGCCTATATCGTCGCTATACCAATAAATAGAGGTATTCATCGTCACTGAAACATCCTGCAACTTCGCATAAAACCACGACAGTATACACATCGCTCAGAAATCACAAAGAAATAACAACACAACGTACTCATCATAATTCACAAAACAAGCCAAGCATAATCACCTACTAACATATGCGAACTACCTATACAATTTTCAATTAATTCCAGTTAATTAATTATACCGCTTAAATAGGCTAATTCGGCTAATCGATACTAATTTTATCTAAATTCAACGTACCACTTATACTGCTTCTGCTAATTTAATTAAACACTGACAATTAAATTACACCTCTAACAACTCTATCGAAATGGAAAATAATTAAAATCAACTCATTAATCTAATTATTTATCTCTAATTCCAAAAACGCTTAAAATATTATACTAATAATATTAACATAAGAAAGTAACCTGACGCTCATCACCGCAGACTAATAATATTAAAATAGGGCATCATGTCCATCGTCACACATCATGGTGACCGCCACCAACAAACCCCGCCGACCGTCACCGAACAACATGCCTATCGGCATGTCCTCTAACCACCTGTGCCGATTCAGTTTCTCTCATCCATAATTTACACAATTAATCATCAATTCCGGTTTCCAAGTATTCCAATAATTATTTTGCACCACAAATTTAACTACACTATCGATTCAACAACAACAAGATTCGACACAACAGCATAAAAATTATTGTTTTGCAACATAAATCACACACAAATAAACAAGAATAATTTCCTACGAATTTAAACCCCACATATCATTCATCATGAGTCCGGTTATAGAGTTAGAACCCCACCCCTTACCTTGTATTCGGAGTCCATTCTACAATTCTACCGATCGAAGCCATCTAGCCTTAGCTCCCAAACATTGCCTCTTTTAATCCGAATAAAAAGCTGAAAATTTTCCTTAATTTGCAGCTACAGTGCGATGATGATATCTCACAACTCAGACCTTATTTTGAAGATCCCAACGGTCAAAAGTTAGCTATAGGTGTTGCGAACCTACCCACAAAATTTGGAGACGATCCAACGGTTAACGAATCGGGGATCTTCGATTTAGTGAGACTGCTGCAAGAAAAACGGGAATGAATTTCTCTCCTATTTTCTCTCTTCACTACAACTTCCTATGACCAATTCCCCAAGACTTTTTCTCTTCTAATTAGCCTAATCCTTATCTTAACCTAATTTCATTAAACCTATTGGGCCTAACATTCACACCCCACCTTTTACTACCACCATCACTTAATTAAGTCCATATAGTAAATTTAGTATTTCTTCAATACTATTTCTACAACTTAATCAATTAATTAATCAACTAATTAATCATAAAAACTCATGTCAACAATTCTCAACACTCCACAAATTCAATAATTAAATTCGAAATAATTTGAATGTATATAATTAAATAATTAACTAAATACCGGGTGTTACAACTCTCCCCCACTTAGAATATTTTCGTCCTCGAAAATTTATCCGATACAACCATCATCAACTTCACCTCCACGTCCAACCATCCAACATAACAAACCATTAACACATCTCAAATCGATTACACATATGTCGACCATTCCGGTACTTCTTCAACATAACCGTTACTAACTTGTAAACTATTCCAACGCTATTCGAAAGTGCGAACATCGATGCCATGCGACAACACTCTTTACGGTATCTCCAAAACTTCTCAAATGGTACACTAATTCTTAAAATTTATTTTCAACAAACCTATTAATTACTCCTTAAATTCACTCAACTTTGACGCTGACGTCGTGTGCGGCACCAACAAACAAGTCCAGTTCCAAGGACAAGCGTAACCGCAAATTCCATCTCTTTCCAACATCATCCTGTTATAAATAAGTCTATTACAGCTTCTGAAACCATTTTTAAAATAAATTTTATCTCGTTAGCTTTCCAACGCTTCAAACGGGACTCAAATCGGATGTCCAGAACTCAAGTTATGAATTTTTGAAGTTTCACAAAAAATTCAGCAATTTCCTGCGTTTTGCTTACGGAATTTCCACTCCAAAACTCATTTTTCTTCAACTTAAACATATTCCAAAAGAACTCTTAACATATCTCCTCACTCCCAAACTTTTTATAACTCGAGAGACACATTCTTTCGTCGAAATTCAGTTTTCGAAACACCCAGACAACAATCCTCTTTGCGAACTTGCAACTGAACCACATCCGAGAAGCAAAGCTTCTCCCCCACTTTGCTCAAACTAATTCCTGCAACAACCAGAAAGCAATAAGTACTGACAGTGTTTCACACACTTGTCGTGTACAGAGGAATAAACAACATTAGACAACTTGGCCGGACGGACCGACCTGCTCTGATACCACTAATGTAACACCCCAAATCTACCCGGTAATTATAATAAAAATCAGAGTATAAATTGCAAACAACATTCATTTGAGGTATCACATATTCGTCATTCAAAAACAATTATGGCTTAATTGCCTTCATATAGATACATAGCACGTAACTTAAAACGGACAATTAAATCATTATTAAAAAATCACTTTGTTTCAAATTAAATAGTTAACTCGCAGCGGAATCATCAAACTTCATAAATATTCTAATCAAATCGTAGCATCATTGCACAGTAACTTTAAGTTACAATTTAAAACATAATTCACTTAAAAATTCAGCAAACAAATTAATAAATAAAACAATCGCTTTATCCCCCCGAGTGCTACGTATCAGAGCAAGACACCAACTCGATTACCAGCAATTAAAGACTTCATAAAATCACTTCAAATTTCCACAGCTATCTTGAGTACCTGTCAATTTCCCATGGTAGGGAAACATCATTCAGAAAGGGTGAGATATCTACCAATATAAACAAACGCATGATAAATAATATATTAGAATTAAATCATACAAAATTATCATGTTACAGCTTTCAGACAACAGTTATAATAACAATTAACCTGAACAGTTATAATAACAAAATCAACAACAACATATTAATAGTTATAACAACTATTTCTCATCTCCCAGACAATACATGTCACAATACGTCATTAGTATAACAACTTATAATTTCAACTTCACATTATCACAATTCAACAACAACTCAAGTCACAACACATCACAATTAAATCACACTCATGCCACATATAATGAGACTCTTTCAAATGCACATGCATGTGGTACCCAGGGCTTCAGCCCCCATCGCCAATTGCCAGTTAAACAGAGGCATCAAGGCATAAGCCTTCGTCGCTAATTTGCCAATCCAGGCCGTCACCAAAATGCATATGTATATGAATGCAACAAACACACACAACAAACAAAACAACATCACCGTCACAAAGGCATAAGCCTATATCGTCGCTATACCAATAAATAGAGGTATTCATCGTCACTGAAACATCCTGCAACTTCGCATAAAACCACGACAGTATACACATCGCTCAGAAATCACAAAGAAATAACAACACAACGTACTCATCATAATTCACAAAACAAGCCAAGCATAATCACCTACTAACATATGCGAACTACCTATACAATTTTCAATTAATTCCAGTTAATTAATTATACCGCTTAAATAGGCTAATTCGGCTAATCGATACTAATTTTATCTAAATTCAACGTACCACTTATACTGCTTCTGCTAATTTAATTAAACACTGACAATTAAATTACACCTCTAACAACTCTATCGAAATGGAAAATAATTAAAATCAACTCATTAATCTAATTATTTATCTCTAATTCCAAAAACGCTTAAAATATTATACTAATAATATTAACATAAGAAAGTAACCTGACGCTCATCACCGCAGACTAATAATATTAAAATAGGGCATCATGTCCATCGTCACACATCATGGTGACCGCCACCAACAAACCCCGCCGACCGTCACCGAACAACATGCCTATCGGCATGTCCTCTAACCACCTGTGCCGATTCAGTTTCTCTCATCCATAATTTACACAATTAATCATCAATTCCGGTTTCCAAGTATTCCAATAATTATTTTGCACCACAAATTTAACTACACTATCGATTCAACAACAACAAGATTCGACACAACAGCATAAAAATTATTGTTTTGCAACATAAATCACACACAAATAAACAAGAATAATTTCCTACGAATTTAAACCCCACATATCATTCATCATGAGTCCGGTTATAGAGTTAGAACCCCACCCCTTACCTTGTATTCGGAGTCCATTCTACAATTCTACCGATCGAAGCCATCTAGCCTTAGCTCCCAAACATTGCCTCTTTTAATCCGAATAAAAAGCTGAAAATTTTCCTTAATTTGCAGCTACAGTGCGATGATGATATCTCACAACTCAGACCTTATTTTGAAGATCCCAACGGTCAAAAGTTAGCTATAGGTGTTGCGAACCTACCCACAAAATTTGGAGACGATCCAACGGTTAACGAATCGGGGATCTTCGATTTAGTGAGACTGCTGCAAGAAAAACGGGAATGAATTTCTCTCCTATTTTCTCTCTTCACTACAACTTCCTATGACCAATTCCCCAAGACTTTTTCTCTTCTAATTAGCCTAATCCTTATCTTAACCTAATTTCATTAAACCTATTGGGCCTAACATTCACACCCCACCTTTTACTACCACCATCACTTAATTAAGTCCATATAGTAAATTTAGTATTTCTTCAATACTATTTCTACAACTTAATCAATTAATTAATCAACTAATTAATCATAAAAACTCATGTCAACAATTCTCAACACTCCACAAATTCAATAATTAAATTCGAAATAATTTGAATGTATATAATTAAATAATTAACTAAATACCGGGTGTTACAGCATTGGTTGCGCCGCGTGCTGTAACGTTAGTTGTTCTTGGGAAAGTTAATGATGTGTAACTTTCGAACCGTAGGTCCGTTTTTAGTGCCGTTTCGAGCATGATGAATCTTATGAGATAACCTACGTGTTTAAATGATAAATTGAGGTGTGGATCCAATTATTTTTAAATATGATTTATTTCTTGGTGATTGATGTATTGTACATATATGTGATGAGATATGTTAAAATACATGCTATGTGGAAATATTAATCATGTGACGATTTGTTTAATTGGATGGTATATTGTTGACATATATGATGAAATGTAACAATATAAGATGTTGTTTTGAGAAACATTATGATGTGATGAATTGTTGAGAATTGTATGATGTTGATTGATTTGCTTTGAAATGATGTGAATACATGTGTGTCCTTATTTTGATGATGATTGATGTGGACACTTGTATGTTCTTTAATGATGATTGATTGGATTGAATGATGCTAACGTATATAGACATACTTTGATGATGATGATGATGTTGATGATGATGATGAAATGAGTATTTGATGATGTTACTCATTAGACTTGACGAGGGTATAAGTATGTTGTATATGTTGCATTCATTCATATGCATTTGATGATGGATCCCGTGGATGAGTGGATCGTTGGTGGCTAATTCCCATTGTGCGGAGATTAGTAAGCAGTCATCGTGTGCCCATGGGGGTGTGAGCGATGAGGTTAATCGTGTGCCCATGTGGGGTGTGAGCGATTAAAGGGCAGTATCGTGGAGAGAAGTCCTGTGAATATGATTCACGAATTTTGGTACCACATGCATAGTGTCAGTTCATACATATGCATACGTTTATAACATGATTGGAAGTATTCCAGTGTTATAAATATTGATGACGTGTTGGTTGTGTGTTTTTGTTGAAATAATGTTGAGTATGCTTATCTGTTTGAAAGATGTGTTTTGTTGACGTGTGTGTAAATGATGGATGTTCCTGATAATCTGAATATGATGAATTGGGTGAATAATATAACTATGATGTGTTGTTATTTAAGATGCTATAACATTTGTTAATTGTGATGAGACTCACCCTTACTTTGATGATTTCAGATTGACGAGTAGCGGCTTTTGGCTCGGTGAGGATTAGCTCATGAGTCAGTTTGTTTAGTGTAGCGTCAGGTGTCATGCTCTGATATTGTAACACTGGGGGAACGTTAGATTAGAGTTTTATGATGATACTCTATCATGTTGTTGTATTAGATTATGTGGGATATTGCATAGATGATGTTATGCTTATCCGTCTGATGAAATTTTCCGCTGTGTAAACATGAGATGTTTGTGTATTATGACAGATTGTTCCTTAGTGAAAGCATGACAGTGAATTTATGATATTTGTTTTAAATTGAATTGTGGCACCCTTGTTATCATGTTTTACTCTGAAAATTATTTTATTAATTTCCGTGGGGTTTAGAAGGGTGTTACAGATAGTCTCTGTCACCCTTATCTTCATCAATCTTCCTTAGCAGAGTCTAGGATCCACGTTTGATCATCCTCAGCATTGAGTCAGCCTTCATCTTGGGCTTTAAACAAGAAGTCTCCACTAGATAATCTTTCTGCCATTCATAAAACAAAATCCCCTGGAAAGGGTTAGCCTCCAACATCTGTCTAAAACAAAATCCCCTGGAAAGGGTTAGCCTCCAACATCTGTCTAAAACAAAATCCCCTGGAAAGGGTTAGTCTCCAACATCTGTCTAAAACAAAATCCCCTGGAAAGGGTTAGCCTCCAACATCTGTCTAAAATAAAATCCCTGGAAAGGGTTAGCTTCCACACATTCCTTCATTTTAATAAAATCCCCTGGAAAGGGTTAGCCTCCAACATCTGTCTAAAATAAAATCCCTGGAAAGGGTTAGCTTCCACACATTCCTTCATTTTAATAAAATCCCCTGGAAAGGGTTAGCCTCCAAAGTCAATTAATAAAAAGTCAAAAAAATAAAGATTCATTTCTCTTAGGAGATAATTTCCCCAAAAGAGTCAAAACCCCTGGAAAGGGTCAGCCTCCAGAAACATGATAAAAGTCAGTCTTTTAATAGACAAATTCACCAGCTGAGTCAAAATCCCTGGAAAGGGTTAGCTTCCAAAGAAAAACAGTCTTTTTAATCTCCAGTAGAGTCAAAACCAACAAAAACAGTTAGCCTCAACCTTGGGCTTCATACAAGGCACCCAAACAATAAACTCCCCTGTCAAGAGTCAGCCTCAACCTTGGGCATTGTACAAGGCAGATAATAGAGTCTCCCCAGTGAGTTCTTCATCACTCAGTAGCCACAACCTTGGGCTTTGTACAAGGCAGATAAACCATATTTTCATGTGTCAAAGATTCCTAACACCTAGGATCTTTTCCCCATAGAGTCATCCACACTCAGTTTATTTAAGAGTCTGCCACAACCTTGGGCTTTGTACAAGGCAGAAAATAATGTTTTCCCTAGCTAGAGTCAGCCACAACCTTGGGCTTTGTACAAGGCACATAAATAGAGTCTCCCTCAGTAGAGTCAGCCTCAATTCTGGGCTTTGTACAGAACACCAAATAAAATCCATCAAATAAACACTCTCCAAATAGAGTCAGCCTCAATTCTGGGCTTTGTACAGAACACTAAAATACCCTGTAATTAATCCTCAATGGAGTCATCTCCCAGAGTCAATAATATTAATTAATCAATCAAAAAGCCTCAAGCTTGGGCCTCATACAAGCCAGCTAAATTCAAATCTTTTATACAGTAGATAGACATAGCTTATCTCTATAGAGAGATATTTTTACTACTCTACCACATTCAAACAAACAAACATTTCAATTTCAAATTCAATCAAAGTCTCCCATTTAGGACTCTGAAAGACATGCTCTGGCACATCCCCAGACTGGTACACTTTCCCTAATTTGGACGAGCATCTTTCTTTCATTTAAGAGGCATCTGACTGGCATACTTGCACACACAAGTAAGGTCCCCCTCTTGAATGAAATGAATTCAGTTATTCTGTCACTCTTTCAAAATGTTTGTGGTAGAATAGTACAAATACCTCTCTGTAGAGATGATTTCATGTCTCTTTACTGTAAACAGAGATTTAATTCCAAGCTTCAACCTTGAGCTTCAAGCAAGGCACCAAAAAAACAATTAATTTCCCTAGTTAGTTCCCCGAACTACATTAAGCTCTGACTTCCACTAGGGATATGTAGGCATGAGGTTCACAAGGAATCTCAGCGAGCTAATAAAATACCAAAAATAGTCAGTCTGTCTGTCTGTCTGTCTTTTCAAATCAAATCAATTCCTTCTCCTAACACAAAGGAGAAACTTTCCCAATCATTAGCAGCAAACACAATCACAATGAAACAGAGAAGGTTCCTGTAGAGTACTACAGATATGTAGGGTGTTTAAACACTTCCCTATGTATAACCGACCCCCCGGACTCCAGAATTTCTAGTCTAGGTAAAATCCCCACACTTAGCAAACTCCTAGGGTTTAGTTGAGATCTTTTTTTTCCCTTTCCTACTCGTAGGACAATAAGAAAGTTCGTGTGATATCGTAGGAAGAACTGAAATAAAATTCATCCCGCCACGGGCGCATTCTCCTTCCAAATTTCGCGTGAAGGGTCTAGCGTGCCGTCCTCCCAAGTGAAACGGGGAGGTAAAAGAAAACGACACCACAGATCTTCTAAAGCGATTTTCCATTATAGAGGTGCAATACCTGCTTAGGCTTAAAGTGGATCATCCAACACTAATGAACTTTCTATGTAAGATGTTTTATTGGAATCCTTCTTTTGTATTCTATTCCTGATAATTTCTAACTTGTCTTTTTGCTTTCTCTTCATTTTGGATGGAGGATGACACCTTTATCATTACAGGAAAAGAAAATAATGATGGTGAAGGCCAAACACAATCATGGTGAGATAGAGTTGATTCATCAAAGTGATCCCTCTGATTTCGAAGCTCAAGTGGCCATGAAAAGGAACTCGTCCATGGAGTGAAAATTCATCAAGTATGTACCCATATTCACCATATTTCCACATCCTTTTAAGATTACCTCGTCTCCTCATGCGGAGAGGAATAAAGCGGATCTCAGAAAAAGTCCGATTGATGTGGATGTTGTTGCCTTATAGGTTTACATATGGGAAACTTTATGGGAAATGGTGGTGCTTGTGGATCTATGTTTTTGCAGGTATAATATATTCAACATTCATTTAACTTATATGGTTTTAATGATGACAACACTATAAGGTGAAGTTTTCATTTGAAGTAATGATCATGATCGTTATACTTGGGAGATCAAAATGTCAAAGCCAATCTCTAAAGGATAACACCTTCGGTGGAATCCCTGATGATATTAGACAAGCAATCATATTGATGATGGTGTCTATCAAGTATGAGTTATGTGCTTGCAGGTATAATGTCTATAGATAACCAGTTGACCTATATGGTTTTGATTATGACAACCCTATGGTGTGAAGCCTTCATCTGAAGTGATGATCAAGTTATTTTACTTAGAGATCAATTTATCAAAGCTTATTTCTTAAGGAAAACACCTAATGTCAAGTGGATTTCAGTGGAATCCTCGATAATCTCAGTCAAGTAATCTTCATGATGATGGTATCTATCAAGAAGCCTTATCAAGCTTAATCAAGCATCATCAGATAAAAGTAATGTCAAATCCCAAAAGAAGTGTTGAATAATTGTTGTATTAAGCAAATGATCTTGGATCTTCAAAGTTGTGAAAGATAGGAAGTGTGAAAGTTTGCCTTATCCATGTGAGTGGTATGTGTCTGTAAAGGTATAAGATTAGCTCTTGAATTACTAAGGCAAATCAATCACACACTTTCAAATGATTGGAAAGCCTCGTTGACATTGTTAAATCTACCAAAAACCCTTTTCTACACTTAATTAATGGATTAGGGGCTTGTTCTAATCAATTAAAAGGGTTTTGCATGGTATAATTGATTAAACCATTATGGTTGATCGATTATAAATTTTGTAACACACATAACCAATTTGAGGAGGCTATAATCGATTAGTGACAGCGCCATTTAAAAATCTTTCTTTTGTAGCTTACCTAATCAATTAACCTTGGTTGTTAATCAATTAGCCGCTTTAAATAACCCATGGGTTATTTCCACTTTTGAGCCATAATTTCTCCTATAAATATAGATCTATTTTTTCATTTCATATGTACGAGAAACCACATTTAAATACTCTTTCTCACTCTCCACTCTCTTATCTCTCTTTATTTCTTCTTCACTTTTGCCTTAGTGCTTTGGAGTGAAATCTACCTGTGAAGTGTTTGATTATGGTGTTGGGGAATTTTCATAATATCTCTTGTGAGATTTTGCTGTTTGGTTTTAAGCTAAACTAAATTAATAAGCTCTTATTTGGGTTATGAGGTTGTCCATAAAAATCTTGTGTTTGGTTTGTGAGTTTCGTCTTTTATAAAATCTCTCATTAGGTTTGTGAGGTTGTCCATCAAAATCTTGTGTTTGGTTCATGAGTTGAGTCTAGTATAAAAGTTCTCATCTGGTTCGAGATTATCCTAGTATGAAATATCGTGCTTGGTTTGGAGGATAGTATCAAACTCCAAGTTTGTTTGTAAGAAAGTTCGCAGGCATAACCTATGAAAAGCTCACACATATAATGAAATTCTTAAGAAGAAAATCTTTGGGAGAGAATGTAAGGTTAGACCGAACTTCTATAAATCTATAGTGCAATATTTTAATTCTTTAACTCTCTTTTTTTCTATTGTTTGCGTAGTTCAGTTGTGTTCAATTTGTTTTTAACTCTAATTTTATTCTATTAATTTATTTGTTGCTTAATCTTTTCAAAATTGTTTTAAGCAATTGCTTTTTAAAATATTTTTAATTTGGACATAGTTTTTAACACACAACACAATTCACCCCTCCCCCTCCATTTTGTGTTTGGATTCACTTGTCTAACAAATGACATCATAGTCTAACTTTTGTTATAAGACTAATTGTCTCAAGAAGTAGTATCGTGACTGCAAATACTTCTGTTTTTAGTAAAGGGGTTTTTATGAATACACCTCCACCATTTGATGGTGAAAGGTTTGAATCTGGAAATCAAGATTTTAAATTTTTATTTAAAAAAATGGTTTTAAAATATGGGATTTTTTAATCAATAATTTTTTATTCTTATTTTTTGCTTTGATGATAAAGTAATAAATAAACCTAATTTTCATTGGACCGAAGAAGTCAAGAGAAAAGTAAAACTTGGTTTTAAAGTCAAACGCCTTTTCATAAGTGCTTTAAGTTCTAAGGAATCTTTTACGTTTTTAGTTGTGATTCCGCCAAGGAAGTGTGGGACGCTTTTGAGAAGGTCGATGGAGTTTCTTCCAAAATCAAACATGAGAGAATGAACACACGAATCCATGAAGTTAGAATTCCAAATGACAACAACAACAACGCGAATCAATACAATCATTAATCATTCAATATCAATATATAAATGTCTCAATTAACCATTTGTACCACTTACTTTAGGGGTTATAAATCTCAGCCTTTTACTTCTAAAATTGTGCAACATATAGTATGCCTCCAAAGCACTACATGTTAAAAAATATTAATAAAAAATATTCAAAATTAAGGTAAACATTTTAGTATTATAAATATATATATATATATATATATATATATTATTAAGTCATCTAAAATATTTACTTGTTTGTTTTCTCATTTTCCTTCTTGATCATCATAATGAATAGCATGCACATCATCTAAATCATTTTTCTTCATATGAGGTACGCATGTGTATTGCAAAAGAAGGGGTCTCGGAAATATAAAGAGCTAAATCTTGATTTTCAACAATATCAGGAATGTGTTTTCCTTGTAGAACAATTGGCCATCTATTTTTAGAAGGTTCGATGACATTAAAACTTGTTTTCTTGGGGATGCCATGATGAATGAATTGTTCATATAAGTTGCCTTGTGAAGGTCAGCCCGTGTGAATCCTAATTCATCGGTCTGTACATCAAGCATAATATCAACACACTTGCACTTAAATCAAACCACTTTAAATATAACATAATCAATTACTTTAGATAAACATCTATGACACTTCCTGGTTGTTTTGGACCTTAAATCATCATAAATAACATCATATATTTGCGCTTCATGCACCACCACAAATATAGGTTAGAAAGCATGAGAAGAACAATTTATGAATTATGGTTAGTACTCAGATTATCAAACGAGCTTATTCCATCAGTGGCAAGTGAAAACCTAAAGTTTCTTTGGTCATGGCGAAAATTCAAAAATAATAAGTCAATTTTCTTACATTGCAAAGAATCAACTACATTGCGAATTTTCTCATCACCTTTTTTTTTCATATGCATGCCATCTAATATTCTCTGGGTCATTTATATTAGCAAAAAAACCACTTGAACCTTGGAATTATTGGTAGGTATCACCTCGCTTTTGTAGAAGGACTCTTTCTACTTACACCACCATCATCATTAGCAAAATCATTGTCCTTCAGCTTGTAGTGTGACTCCCCGCACCTCGAACACCTACTCAGTTTTTCATAAGCTTTCTTTTATAATATGCAATCATTAGGACATGATTGTATTTTGACATAGTCCAAACCCATTGGACATAATATCTTCTTGGCCTCGTAATTACGGTTTGACAACATATTACCTTCAAAAAGCATGTCTTTTAACAATTTATGTAATTCAATAAAACTTTTATCCATCCACCCATTTTTTGCATTTAGATTAAACAGTCTTAACATAGTTGACAATCATAAAATAAAAATTGTACTATAAAAATAACGACTATTTTTTGTCGCTGTGTAAAGTATCACACACATGGGCTTTTCTAAAAGAACCTTCTCTAATATCATGGATCATATCTTCTAGTTTACCATCCATATCTTCATCAATTTAATCTCTGTTGTGAAAAACAATGTCAAGAACAAAGTATAAAACAAGGGATGAATAAAGGACAAGGAAGAAGAGAAGAACACAAATATTGATTATAACTGCTATTCTTTTACTTTCTCTTAAAACAAGATTACAAGTTTACAAGAATAACAAATAACCTCTCTCACCCTAAATTAGGATTTGTAGCTTAGCAATGATGAGAGACTAGTATGCTATTTATAATAAAACCTAACATACTAACTAATAGGCTTTTTCCACAAGGCCCATTACACAAGCCAACTTAATAAACAAACTAACTTAACAAATTAGGGTTTAAACACTAAAACCTAATTTAACATGCTAACAACCCTAGCATCTTCGACACAAGCATGTGAACAACCTTCGACTTCATGCTTAACCCTGTCGAACCAAGAAGCTACCCTTCGGCCATACTAGAGTTCGATCCAATATCTCACAAATCTCCACCTTGGATCTAACTCTACAACATCAAGGGAACAAACTAGCTTTCTTCATGCAGCTTTATCAACTGCATACACTGGAAAAACTTGCAACTCGACAATGTCTTAGTGGTCATATCAGCAGCATTGTCTTCAGTCGAAACCTTCAGCACTTGGACTTCTCCACGCTCGATTACTCCTCTGACGAAATGCAGCCTCACATCAATGTGCTTAGTTCGCTCATGATAGGCTGAATTCTTCGACAGATGTATTGCACTCTAACTATCACATTTAACAGTGATACTCCGACCTTGAAGTTTCAGCTCCTTTGCAAAACCTTCAAGCCACAATGCTTCTTTCACAGCTTCAGTTAAGGCAATATACTCCGCTTCAGTGGTTGATAGAGCAACAACCTTCTGAAGTGTTGCTTTCCAACTAATTGCTGTGCCAAACATAGTGAAAACATATCCAGAAATGGATTTTCTGGAATCCATACAACCTGCATAATCAGAGTCGACATATCCTTCGATTACTGCTTTACTATCTTCACCTAAGGCTCCACCATAAATTAGGACTCTATTCAGAGACCCATTTATGTACCTTAAAATCCACTTCAATGCTTGCCAGTGAGCCTTTCCAGGATTCGCCATGCACCTGCTTACAAGACTTACTGCGTATGCTATGTCGGGTCTAGTACAGACCATAGCATACATCAAAGAACCAACTATATTAGCATATGGGATGCTATTCATATAGGCTCTTTCGACATCAGTACTGGGACACTGATTAATACTCAGCTTGAATTGAGGGTTTGTTGGAGTCACAATTGGCTTCGAATTCGACATACCAAACTTTTCAAGAATCTTCCGTAGGTATGCCTCTTGAGATAAACATAACTTAGACTTCTTTCTATCTCTTCGAATGTCAATTCCAAGAATTCTGGAAGCAGCTCCCAGATCCTTCATATCGAACTCCTTATTGAGTTCAGCCTTCACCCTCATCACATCTTCAACATTGTTGCTTGCTATGAGAATATCATCCACATAAAGCAACGAAATAACAAATGAATTACCAGGTCGAAATCTGAAGTAAACGCAGTGGTCAAACTGACTTCTAATGAACTTGTCGAATCTCCTATTCCACTGTCGAGGAGATTGTTTCAGCCCATACAAAGATCTCTTTAACTTGCATACATAATCTTCCTTCCCCTTTTCGACATACCCTTCAGGTTGCCTCATCAGGATCGTTTCATCTAGATCACCATACAAGAACGCAGTCTTCACATCCATCTGTTCCAGTTCAAGATCGAACTGTGCTACCATGGCAAGTAACATTCGAATGGACCTATGCTTCACAACAGGAGAAAACACATCATTGAAGTCGACACCTTCTTTCTGAGTGAAACCCCTTGCAACTAACCTTGCCTTGTATCTTTTCGACGTCACTCCTTCAATTCCTTCCTTAACTTTGAAAATCCATTTACAGCTGACTAACCTTGCCCTAAAAGGTTTCTTGATCAGTTCCCAAGTATGATTATCATGAAGAGATTTTATCTCATCATCCATGGCCTTCAGCCATTCAGTCTTATTTCGACTCCTCATAACTTCCTTGTAGTCTCTAGGTACTTCGTCTAGAACCTCACTTGCAGAGATTACGGCATAAGCTATAAGATCTGCATACCCAAGCCTCTGAGGTGCCTTTATGACTCTTCTCGACCTATCTCTCGACAATAGGTAGTCATCGTCAGTTTCCTCAACTTTCTCAGCATCTTGTGCTTCTTCTTCGACTTCATCAGGGATATGCAAATCAGCATCAACATGCTCCACCTCAACAGGAATCTCTACCTGTTCCAGCTCTTCGTCAGATGTTTCTGTACTTCGACCAACATCATCAGTTTTCTTAAAAGCCATTTCAGCTTCATTGAAAACTACATCTCGACTGGTGATACACCTCTTGTGACCTGGCTCTAGGCACCATAGCCTATAAGCTTTGACTCCTTCTGGGTATCCCATGAACATGCATTTCAGAGCTCTAGGTTCGACCTTGTCTTGCCTAATGTGAGCATAGGCTACGCAGCCAAATACTCTCAGTTTGTCGAGATCTGGTGGATGTCCCGACCAAACTTCTTTAGGTGTCTTCATATCTAACGCTGTCGAAGGACATCTGTTTATCAGATATGTTGCTGTCGAAACAGCCTCAGCCCAGAACACCTTCGTTAACCCCGCACTAGTCAACATGCGTCTGACTCTCTCCAAAATAGTTCGATTAAACCTTTCAGCCAAACCATTTTGCTGTGGAGTAGCTGCAGTAGTTCTATGCCTTGCAATACCAGAGGCAGCACAAAAACTGTCGAATGCCTCATTGCAAAATTCAATGCCATTGTCGGTTCTCAACCTCTTGACCCATAATTTTCTGGAATAATCATCTACTATGGATAGAAAATACCTTGCTCCTGAATGTGATGGACACCTTGCAGGCCCCCAAAGATCAACATGGATGTAATCAAGGGATCCATGTGTTCTTTTTTTGCCTTTGTTGAACTTCACTCTGCAAGATTTTCCAAGTACACAGGGTTCACAAAACTTCAGCTTTTCGACTTTGTCTCCACCAAGCAGATTTTGTTTCCCTAATTCGACCAGACCCCTTTCACTGACATGGCCCAATCTCATGTGCCAGATTTCTGTTTTCGACAAAGGTTTCGTGGATGCAACATTTGTCGAACCACTTACAACTTCAGCCTCAAGGGTATACAAGCCTTGTTTCTTCACGCCTCTCAAGACTTCCTTCGAACCCTTCATGACTCTTAGGACTTTTCTCTCCTTGGAAAACATATCCTTTCTTATCGAATTCACCAAGAGAAAGCAGATTTCTCTTCAAATCAGGGACATACCTGACTTCAGTCAACAACCTTATTGACTCATCATGGAGCTTGAATCTCACAGATCCAACACCTGCAATCTTGCAAGCCTTGTTGTTTCCCAGCAATACTGATCCACCATCTTGATCACATAATTCCTCGAACAAGTCTTTGTTTGGAGTCATGTGCCAAGTGCAACCTGAATCCATAATCCACTCCTTCTTAGAGTCACTGCTTGAAACCACAAGAACATCAGATGATTCAAAATCATCTTGAACAATGGCAGCGTTGCCATTATCCTTACCTCCATGATATTTCAGGCGTTCAGGGCACACCTTTCTTGTGTGACCCTCCTTCTTACAATGGTAACATCGAATGCCAGATGCTTCGCCACTATAAGACTTCGACTGGCTTTTGCCTTTCTTCTTGTCGAACTTACCATCCTTTCGTAAGAGTTTTCCTTTAACGGCCAAACCTTCGCCAACAGTCGAAGGTTTATGCTCCTTTCGTTCATTCAAGTCCTTAGAGTAGAAGGCTGATTGAACTTCTTCAAACGTCAGGGACTCCCTTCCATACAAGAGAGTTTCTTTGAAGTGAGCATGAGATCGAGGCAAAGAACACAATAGTAACAGCGCTTGATCTTCATCATCGATCTTCACATCAATATTTTCAAGATCAAGATTCAGCTTTTTGAACATATCCAACTGCTCAGCCAATACTTTGTCTTCAATCATCTTGAATGAATACAAAGCTTGCTTCAGGTAGAGTCGATTTACCAGCGATTTGGTCATATACAAACTTTCAAGTTTCACCCATAACCCTGATGCCGTCATCTCCTTTGATACCTACCGGAGAACCTTATCACCAAGGCTTAACAAAATTGCGTTGTGTGCTTTCTCGATCATATTCGTCTTCTTCGCTGCCGTCAATTCTGCATTCATGGCTGCCTCTCCCTTCAATGCTTCCAAACAACCCTGCTGTGTAACACCCCATATTTTCTAATTTTAATTTAATCGGAAATTAAATTATTACTTAGAATTATTTGGTATTTTTGTTGAACTAATTGGAGGAATTATGGAATATTGGTCCTTGGGCCAAGTGTAGTATTTAGTAATGAGGGGGTGTTAAGTTGTGGAGTCCATTACTAAATTATGTTATGCTTTCATAAAACAAGGAAATAAGAGAATATTGGAATTTTGGGGTGTGAGGGATAATTAGAGGGTGTATGGAGTAAAAAGCTCTACACTTAGTCCTAATTCTATTATTATTTTATTATTGGAAAAGAAAAGAAAGGAACAAGAGAAGAGTTGGGAGAAAAGATTTTGATCGTAAAGTGAGAAGAGCAAAGGAAGGAGGAAAACCCCAAAGCTCAAGGAGAATCAAGAACCTAATTCCAGGTAAGGGGTGATTACTCTAATTATGTAGTATTATGATTTTGATGATGATAGGATTGAATTAAGGGATTAGAATCTCTATTTGGGATGTTAGGTTTTGTGAAATACCAACACTGACATGTATGATTTGATGAATTAACTGCAATTGATGATGTAGTATTGTTACATGGTGTTATGGTATGTTGTTTGTGCATTAGAATCATGTATTTGGAGTATTTTGATGTTATTGGTGATCAATTTCGTAATGGTATGAGTTGGTATGTGTTTGGGATGCATAAAAGCCTTAAAAATCATGTTTTTCAGCTTCTGGGTTCGTGGGAACCGGTTCCCATGTGGGAGGAACCGGGTTCCACTGTGTTAGAACGTTAAAAATAGCATTTTTGGGTCCAGGAACCGGTTCCCATGTGGGACGAACCGGGTTCCAGTACAAATTTTCAGCAGCACGTTTTGAAAACTATTCTAACTTCAAACAACTCTAATTTTCAAACCGTAAGTCCGTTTTAGACGCCGTTTTGGACGTTGTTTCTTAAATTAAAAACTCTATAATATAAAGTAAAGAAAACAACAATAACTTGATTTTATTTTGGAAATCTTGATTTATTTCATTTATGGCGTGTTTTGTACATTGTGTGCATGATTTGGTTAATGTGACAATGTGGTGATGTTATAATGATATAACTGTGATTTGACGTTATATGTGGTGTGAATTATATATGATATAATTGTAGATGGTGCTGAAATCGAATATATTATTCGGTGTTGCTTTTGGTGAGTTATTGATAATGACATTGTTCATTTTGATCATGTGGTGATTGTTGTGATCGTATAATGATGATTGATTTGTTTTGAATGATGCATGATACATGTACATGCTTATTGGTGATGAATTGGTGATAATAATGAGACGATGTGATACATCGGATTGGTGATGTTGTAAGCATGTTGTATGTTGCATACATTCGCATACATTTTTGGTGATGGATCCCGGTGATGAAATGGATCAAAATGGTGGGCATAATTCCCATTGTGTGGAATTTGTGCTGGTTAAAATGTACCTCGGTGATGAAAAAGATCAGTTGGATGGGTGTATCCCATGTATGGTACCACATGCATAAGAGTCTTCATGGTCTTTGTATAAATTATTACATGTCAGGATGAATTCCGGTGTTATGATTGTGTTGTGTTATTGGTGCATACTTTCGACTTGTGTTTGTGATTGGTATGAATTGATAAATCTGAATATGCTAAGTAGGGTGGATAATTTCTTATGAATTCTATATCGGACGATTTATAATGCTATTTAATTATGATGTAGTCTCACCCTTACTTTAATGATTTCAGATTGAAGTAGCGGCCTAAGCGATCAATGAGGATGACTCGTAGAGTTTATCCGGTTATGTTGGGTCGTGTCGGTCATGCTCTGATCTTGTAACACTGGGGGACGATAGTCTTAGAGTTTACTAGTGATACACTATTTTTCCATTATTGTATAATGTACCGTTGATTTTATCGGAAATGTTTTATAACATTGTTGAATGAATTTCCGCTGTGCTGAACATGTATTTTGATATTTTTGGATTATTCTTAATAAAGCATGACAAAGGACTTGGTATTCTATTTCTTTTATTAATTGTAACATGCTTGTTGTATGATTACTCTGATTATTATTATATTTTCTGCGGGGGTTTTAGCAGGGTGTTACATGCTGAACCAGTAGGGCTTTCATCTTCAAACGCCACAGACCGAAATCATTCACTCCGGTGAACTTTTCAATCTCATACTTTGTTGAAGGCATCTTCTTCACGCTCACCGCACCAATTTGTTGTGAAAAACGATGTCAAGAACAAAGTATAAAACAAGGGATGAATAAAGGACAAGGAAGAAGAGAAGAACACAAATATTGGTTATAACTGCTATTCTTTTACTTTCTCTTAAAACAATATTACAAGTTTACAAGAATAACAAATAACCTCTCTCACCCTAAATTAGGATTTGCAGCTTAGCAATGATGAGAGACTAGTATGCTATTTATAATAAAACCTAACATACTAACTAATGGGCTTTTTCCACAAGGCCCATTACACAAGCCAACTTAATAAACAAGCTAACTTAACAAATTAGGGTTTAAACACTAAAACCTAATTTAACATGCTAACAACCCTAGCATCTTCGACACAAGCATGTGAACAACCTTCGACTTCATGCTTAACCCTGTCGAACCAAGAAGCTACCCTTCGGCCATACTAGAGTTCGATCCAATATCTCACAATCTCTATTGAGGCAGTTTGGTTTTTTTCTTTCACTTCACCATGCCACACCCATGTCATATAATTTTGACAAATTCCATCATAACATAGATGATTAAGTATTTCTTACTTTCCAAGTTTTTTTTTAATTTCCGCATATAATACAAGGACAATAAAAAAATTCCTTTATTGTTGGGAAGTTTTCTTTCGTAAAATTAAAGAAATTTAACCACTCCATTCTCATACTCATTAATTAATCTATTGCATTTTATCCAACTACGATCCATAACTACGTACTTTTTAAAAATAAAATAAAAAATCTTACACAAATTAATTATGCATTTTGAATGATACTTTGATAAGTTTAAAACTTTTCTAAGTAACATTGTAATAATTCTAAACCTATATAAACTACACATTACCTTTAAAAGAGATGTCAAGACTTTTGTAAGTTAACACAACAGCAACAACAACAGCAACAACAACAACAACAACAACAGCGACAACAACAACAACAGCAACAACAACAACAGCAGCAGCAGCAACAACAACAACAAGAACTTCTACTACAACAACAACAACAACAACTACAACAACAACAACAACAATGAACATTCAATCTCAACAACAACTACAACAATAACAACAACTACTACTACAACAACAACAACAACTACAACAACAACAACAACAACTACAAGAACAACAATGAACATTCAATCTCAACAACAACAACAACAATGAACATTCAATCTCAACAACAACAACAACAATAATGAACATTCAATTTCAACAACAACAACAACAACAACAATGAACGTTCAATCTCAACAACAACAATAACAACAACAACAATGAACATTCAATCTCAACAACAACAATAACAACAACAATGAACATTCAATCTCAAACAATAACAACAACAACAACAACAATGAACATTCAATCTTAACAACAACAACATAAAACCTTCAAGAACAATGAACATACAACCATCAATTCTATGATTTGCACACACATCACAATTCATTCACAACATCCATAAACACATTAAAACCTCAAATTCCTTACACATTCATGGATATAGGATTATGTAATCTAACCTCTACCATATCCATTATCATGCCAATCCTTAGAGAGTAAGAATCCCACCCTTATCTCGGATTGAAGGTTGCTCTAAGCTTCCAATTGATTTTGCCCTAGCTCTCTGCACTTCCCTCTTCTACGTTTTTCAAAATTTTCCGAATTATCTCTCTTTCTCCTAATTCCCTTGTTTTATTTCCCCCCTAATTTCTCACTTTTACTAATGGGCTTAACTTACACCCTCACTAATACTGCTTCTAACCTCATAATAGGCCCAAGGTTCATATTCTTGTTTTATTATCAATACTAATTAATTAACTCAAGACAAAACAACTTAATCCTAAATAATTCATTAAGTTAAAACAAATAATTCACAAACACACCATAAAATAGCTAATTAGATAAACGGTCGTTACAACATGTAATATGCATGTGTCGACCCAAATGAAATAGAGGCCACATGCTTCGTTATTGAGTTGAATGTGTCGACCTAAAGGATGTATGTGCCGACACATAAAACTGAGGTTTTAGTATGTGTCGACCTGAAAGGGCTTACATGTTGGCCTAACCTTGACAGAAGTTGCATGCTTTAATATTGAGTTACATGTGTCGGCCTGAAAAGCGTAAGTGCCGGCACATGCAATGTATTTTTGTGCAGAAGACTGTTTTTCATTATTTTGGCCAGTTTCAAAGTGGTTCTTTAATGATTCCTAATACCTCTAATGCAAGGGTGCCACACAAACTCAGAGATACCATCCAACATACAGTAATGCTAAGTTTTCCTGTAGTTTTGACATCATGAAACATCTAATGGTGAAGTTGCACTCACATGAATGTGTGAAATTCATGCCAATTACCATGTTTGATATATAATTTCGTGCTCTCTTATATGTTGATTTCTACACATCTTGTGTTCATATGAGTTCTGAATTTTTTAGTTGTCATGGTTGTGTCTAAGAAGTTTGGACATAACCTTGAAACCTATGAAATGTGGTGATTTTAATGTGTTTTGATTCAATGAAGTTTTCGGAAATGTGACTCTGAAGTCACCCTTTTTATAATTAAACATGTGGCTTATTCGGATATGTGACTCCGAACTCATCCTTTTTGTAATAAAACGTCTTGTTTATTCGGATATGCATTCCCGAATTTTTACCTGATACATGATAAGAATTTTGTGGTCCAAAGTTACCGAATACTTGTATAAATAAGGTGTGTCTCAACCCTTATTTGCTGCACCAAAACACTAAAATTAGAGAGAATGACTTTATATCCCCACCTTGCATTTTTGTATTTCAATGGTCAGAAACCACCGCTTCCGTTTAGGGTCACGGAGGAAACATCCCTTGCAGATCTGATATCCAAACTGAATACTCTACTGCACTTTCCAAAAAATCGCAGAGTTGTCAAGTTCGAGTATCGCTCACCCTCATTCGACAGCGAGAGGAATGTCCATTTCACCAACCTTAAACTGAAGACAGGTGAAAATCTAAAGGTTATGTGGAATATTTTTCTTTGTTGTGAATCAAAGAGTCCGATTGAAGTGGATGCGAAAATTCAAAGATCTGTCAGGGATATAATTATTATCTTGCAACGTCCTGATAAAATGGTTATTTAATGTTGAATTTTATTTCGTGACTACCTATGTAATGAATGTTTTTATTTAATGAAATGTTGATGTTGTGTTGGTGTTGGTATGTTTTTGATTTTCCTGTCATATTTCCATTCATGCTGGTTTGGTTGAGTTCTGGAAGCAGGTCTAGTTCGGAGATGCATCTCCGAACACACCCTTAAAATCACTTCGAAAAAAATTAATTTTTAATGCATCCGGGTATGCATCACTAAAAACACATGACATTTAGGCTATGTTTGGGAGTTTGGAGGGGAAGGGAGGGGAGGACTTTGAAAAATATGAGGAATTGGGTGAAAAGGATAAATAGATTTTGGGTAGGATGGTTTTGGAGGGTTTGAGTTTATTCATAACACCAAAAACCCCATAAAATGGGGGAACTCAAAAATTATATTGAAGGAGGGTTTTGGAGGGTTTTGAAGGGCTTACATAAATTTTCGATATATCTTTTAGGTGGTTATACTATTTTGAAAATTAAAAATTTAGTAATGATAATAACTCTTTTATCATTCTAAACAAATTCATTTTTTCAAAAAATATCAAATATTTTCCTACATTTTTTTAAAATTTTGTTTTTGGAAGCCTTCCCCTCCCCTCCCCTCCAAACTCCCAAACATAGCCTTAGGAAATTTTGCACGGAACTAAAAGAATGTATAAGAGTGAGACGAGAAATTGTCAAAAATAACTAATGCCTATATTTATGGGCCAGATCATGATACTAAGCTCATCATCAACCCACACTTAATTTCTTTTCAAATAAATTTAGTTTAAAAAATATCAAATCACATTATAAAATCAATTTTATACATTACTTTAGAAAATATCTTTTAAAAAATGTCGTTTCATAAATTAAGCCAAAAAAATTAATCTCCAAAGTACTTCATCAACCTACACATTTAAGACATTAATTAATTAATCAATTAAATCATCTTATCTTACACACTTACATAAAACAAAGAATGCCAGCGTGGTTCGTCCGAGCATGTTTTTTCAGCCGCATTAGGCATTACACTTTGTCCAAGTCCAAAACGCTCAATTCTACTTCTGAATTCCCACTTCCCCAATAATTCTCTCTGATCCAATGATAAGTCAATCCCATTTCTAAAATCCAAACCCGCTAGATTATCTCCGCGCGTTTCGATCCCGCAATGGATCCATCACCACTCCACCAAAACGATGCATCTTCATCTTCTCCGTCTCCACTCTCTCACACTCATCCCTTATACTCTCGCTGCTCCTCTTCCTCCTCCGACGACGATGTCTCGTCTTCCAATTCAATTCACTCCACAAACAGACGCCTCGACTGCATGCTTCAGTTCCTCGACCGTAAACTCACGATCGCCGACCACCACGACCTCCGCCGTAACTCAATTTCCGGTCAAACCTCTTTACCGGAATTCATCGCGAAAGGCGGCGGTGCAGGTATCTTCAAACCTCCAATTCGCGCCGCGGTGCATCCTTCCCGACCTCCGTCTCTCGAATTGAGGCCGCATCCGTTACGCGAGACTCAGATTGGACGTTTCTTGAGGAACATTGTGGCGACGGAGACTCAGCTTTGGGCGACTTCTGAGAGTGGAGTTCGGTTCTGGAACTTTAAAGATCTGTACTCGTCGTGGTACGGTGTTGGAGGAGAAGGCGCGGCGAGAAACGGAGATGAAGAGAGTGCGCCGTTTCGTGAATCGGTTTGGACTTCGCCTGCGCTTTGTTTGGTGGCGGATGAAGGGAATAGGTTGATGTGGAGTGGACATAAAGACGGGAAGATTCGGTGTTGGAATATGGATTATCTGAGTTTGGATGATGGTGATAACAAATGGAGTAATCGGTTCAAGGAAAGCTTATCTTGGCAGGCTCATCGTGGACCTGTTCTTTCTCTTACAAACACCTCTTATGGTTATTTTTCATTCTTCATTCTCTCTTATTATTACTTTGTATTTGCTTTGTTATTATGCAGATGCGTGTTTGGATTGGAAAATTAAATTCGTTTTTACCAAAATACCAGCTCTCTCAGTAAGATTTTGTTTACATGTGTTTTGCGTAGTAGTATTTAGTAAGCAAGCTAGTATTCGTTTATTAGTATTGTATTCCCACTAGAATGAAATACAGACAAAAAGTATTTGAAAAGTTGGTATATCTGAGCCCCCAGGGGTTGGCTTAGTGGTGAAGGCGTGGGTCGTAAGAACGTGCGCCTTTCAGAGCCTGTTTTGTTCTGGCTTTGAATGGATCTCGCAAGTGAGCGGTGGAATTGATCCCCTTGGATTAGTTGCCAGATGCCAAGTTTTTAAAAAAAAATTGGTATATTTGGTTTTAAATTTTGATCAAATACATCAATTTTCCACCTATAACTTTTGTTTATATTTCATTCTAGAAAGAATAATTTGTAATTGCGGTTTAAGTCTAGGAATAGGTTACTAATAATAGTATTAAAAGATTTTCTAATAAGTTGGCAGTGTGTTATGATGTGTAATTGTTTGATTTAGGTCCAATTTGGATTTGTTTCTTTTCAATTTTTAGAAAGGCAATTTTTTATTAGTTTTTGTCTTCATTAAAATAATTTTATGGTTTTTTATTAGCTTATAGATGTTTATGGAGGAGTTAGACAAGAGAGTTTTTGGCAAAATTGAGGTGAAAAAGATAATTTCAACACATAGGAGAAACTGTTAATTGAAAAATTAATTGTTATTGCAAATTTATTTTGATTATTTTTTATTAATGTTTCTTGAGAAGCTTATCTGAACTGATTTTACATGCTTGTTGTGAATGTGATACATTGTTCTTTCTTAACTTGATCTAGGGGATCTGTGGTCGAGTTCTGAAGGAGGGGCTATAAAAATATGGCCTTGGGAGGCTGTTGAAAAATCTATTCACCTGACAGAGGAGGAAAGGCACACGGCTGTCCTATCCATTGAGAGATCCTATGTTGACTTGAGGAACCAGCTATCTACAAATGGCTACAATAATATGCTAACTTCAGATGTGAAGTACTTAGTATCAGATAATTCAAAGGCAAAGGTGTGGAGTGCGGGTTATTTTTCATATGCTTTATGGTGAGATTTAATCTCCTTGCATGGCCTCCCTAAACTGCTTCATCCTAATTTTATGGGTAAAACTGTTTTGCTATATTTAGTAGGTGATAGTATTAGTTAAGCACAGTATAATATAATAGTTATATCCCAAAGAATAACCTCTAAGATCAAGCCCAAGAGTCTTCTGTGTGAAACGTGGTCTGCTAGAGATGTAATTCTCCGTCATCCACCTTACTGCTTATGGTTGTTCCTTAATCTAGTATCTGAAATAAAATTTTCCTTAGGTGATGTTGCTTTTATGGCTTGTTGATTGAAGTTTAGTAGATCAGCCACAGTGACATAGACACACATACTTATGTCCTCTAGTAGCGTTCTATAGATGGGATATTTTATCAATCCAACTATGGAATTGAAAGTTTTTATAAAGTAACTTTATATTATCTAAAATTTGATTCATGTGAACAAAGAGATGATATCTTATGACTCAATAATTGGATTGATTAAATCTGCAATCTATAAAAACATTATTAGGCAGTGTTAGTATCTAATCTTTAGACTTGCTATCAATATGTATAGTTATTTCATAGGGTCTAGCTTGCTTCTTTCTTGCTAATAACTGTACATTTGTTACATGATATGAACCCTTATCAAATAAGCACGTGTAAGAACTTAAGTGCGTTACTTTTTTATGTGGTTCTACATTCTGAATCATGTGTCCTTTTTTATTCTGATGTATGCTCCCTGGGTGGTACCCTCCGTACGTGAAATGAATTAAAAACATCCTTAATAGACTCAGACCTCATTCTTTTTTTATCCTTACTTAGATATTGCTCCCTTAGTCTCTCCCTGTTTCTTAGATATATTGCTCGTCATGGGAGTGTAGTTTTCAACCTGTCAATTTAATACAAGCCACTGCTTATTAATGTATAGGGATGCCCGAACAAGGGAGTTGCTGAAAGTTTTCAATTCAGATGGCCAGGTGGAGAATCGGTCAGAATCGTCGTCAATACAAGACTTTTCGGTCGAGCTTGTTTCAAGTTTTAAGAAAGACAAAACACAAACTTCCATTGGCTTCTTTCAGCGCTCACGTAATGCTATAATGGGAGCAGCAGATGTTGTTCGTCGAGTTGCAACAAAGGGAGGCTTTGGGGATGATAATCGGGGAACTGAAGCACTTGTAGTAACAATTGATGGAATGATTTGGACAGGATATTTAAGTGGTTTGTTGGTGCAATGGGATGGAAATGGAAACCGCATACAGGATTTTCTTTACCACTCATTTGCTGTTCAATGTCTTTGTACTTATGGCATGCAAATTTGGGTAGGTTATGCATCTGGTATTGTCCAGGTATTGGACCTCAAGGGTAATCTGGTTGGGGGTTGGGTGGCTCACAGCTGTCCAATTGTAAAACTGACAGTTGGAGTTGGCTATGTATTTTCATTGGCTAACCACGGTGGCATAAGAGGATGGAACATCACCTCTCCAGGACCTCTTGATAGCATTTTGCATTCAGAATTGGGTGGCAAAGAATTTTTATATACTAAAGTTGAAAACATAAAAATATTGAGTGGCACTTGGAATGTTGGACAAGGAAAAGCATCTCAAGATTCCCTTACTTCATGGCTAGGTTCTGTGGCCTCAGATGTTGGTCTTGTTGTTGTTGGGTTGCAAGAGGTTGAAATGGGCGCTGGATTTCTTGCAATGTCTGCAGCTAAAGAAACTGTAAGTTATTGCAATATGTAAAAATACTAGAAACTTAGAACATAACTTCTATATTATCTTTAGACAACAACTTCATTATTTTGAAGCAAAGCATAGTTGTTAGAGCATGAGAAGTGAGAGGCATTAATCTTTGACCATGCAACAATTCATGGACGATCGGATTAATTTCTCATGAGATCATGCTCTCACCTGTTATATATTTTACACACATGCACACATGATAGCTTTGCCTAACCTTTCTTTTTCATAACCCTCTCCTAACCCCTATCTCTCATAAGCATATAGGTGGGACTGGAGGGTAGTTCTGCTGGGCAATGGTGGCTGGATATGATAGACAAAACATTGGATGAAGGCTCAACATTTGAACGTATTGGATCCAGGCAACTTGCAGGCTTGGTCATTGCTGTGTGGTGAGTACTTATGATGAGGAATACACATGAGCTGGCGAAGCCATTAATATATCAGAAATAATACCCATTGTTTGTTATAGTATGAATAGATATTGGTTTTTTAAGTTGGTTGGATATGAGATGTCAGATTATTTCTTTTCTGCTTTCCTTGTTATGAATTTGATTTTGGTTTGAAATATATGGATGTACCATTAAAGGCTAGACTCTTCACTTAATTGTATTTTGAAATGAAATATCAACTACTTTGCTCAATTAGTTTGAACTTATATCGTTGTTTTCTAAATTCTTTCTTGTTTGTTCATCAATAGTAGTTGACTTTGTATTCTTCAGGGTTAAAAAGAACATTAGAATTCATGTTGGGGATGTTGAAGCGGCGGCAGTTCCATGTGGCTTTGGACGTGCTATTGGAAATAAGGTAGGCATGTTTGCTCTGTTGCTTTGCTTTTCATGCTAGTCTGGCTTCTTGGTTTCTGTTAATAAAGGATATATTAGGCTATAAGATCTGACCGTTTTTCTTGTAGGATTATGAGAATTCTAAGGTAGGTCATTAATAATGTGACTGTTAGCTTTGGTTCTTTATAACAGTCCATGTATGCTTAAATATCAGATCATTGTCAAGACTCTGCTAAATTTTATGCTACGCTGCAATTCCAATTGTGTGGAATAGCAGGCTGAGTCATAGGTCTGCAAGTAAAATATGAGATACTAATAAAAACTGAGTTTTCTATAACCGTGTATACTTAGAGGAAACCAGTATAATATCCGTTGAAATCTTTGGCTTGAATTTCAGGCAACATAAAACTTCGAGTCCCAAATAGGATCTATTAGTCTTCTCACAGATATTTGAAGTATTACTGCTTCAGTCATGAGATATCTCAGTTATGTTATGACATGATATGAGTCTGTTAGGTATAGGGAATTTGTTAGGTATAGTAACCTTGTTCAAAGCCCTATAATCAGTACAGAACCTCCATGCACCATCTTTTTTTTCCACCAAAAGTACTGAGCTGGAAAAAGGACTTGTGCTGTGCCTAATGATCCCAGCCTGCAACATATCTCCCACTATCTTCTCTATCTCATTCTTCTGGTAAAAAGGGTACCTGTAAGGCCTGAGATTTGGAATCTCAGCATCAGCCTTGAGCCTGATGGCATGTTCATGCTCTCTCCTTGGTGGTAACCCTGAGGGTAGATTGAAAACCTTCTCAAAAGGGATCAAAATCTCTTCCCACTCTGTCAGTTCCCCTGGTGTTCTAACTGTGTTACTCTCCATTGAGAGCACTTAGAACCCCATACCTTCATCACTGAGGGCCTTAATCATAGCCTTCCATGAGGCCTGTCTAGTACACAGTGCAGGGTCACCCTGTATGGTGTGTTTCTGACCTCCCATTTCAGGTAAAGCTCCCAAAAGTTTGCCTCTATGCTCCCTAGACTGGCCAACCAGTCCATCCCCAACACCATGTCTATCCCTCCCAGCTCCATCATGAAAAAATGTTGACTAAACTCCACCCCTTGTATATGGAATTTCAGCCCTTCTCATACCCCTTGGTTCTTGACTCTTTCTCCATTCCCCACTTCAATAATATAAGTGGGTGTTTTCACAACCTTCAAGGTCTCTCCATTCCCCACTTCAATAACATAAGTGGGTGTTTCCACAACCTTCAAGGCCAGCTCTGTTGCAATTTTAGAATCAATAAAATTGCTAGTTGCCCTTGAGTCAATTAGTGTTAATAGCTCTCTATTCTCCACAGTCACCCATACTTTGAAAGATTTGTTGGAGGTAAATTCATCTCTACTTTGCTTAGACAATTGCAAATTCTGCTTCCTCCACTACCTCTCCAATCATCCCTGGTGTCTCCTCTACTACCTCCACTTCTTCCTCCTCACCACTACTATCTTCACATAATTTCAAGCTCATGTGTTTGAACTTGCAAATGTGCTCCCTATTCCACTTGTCTCCACATCTGAAACACAGCCCCTTTTTACTCCTCTCCTCTAGTTCTGCAGGGTCTAACCTCCTCCCTTTGAATTTTTCATTCCCCTTTTCATTCTCCTTCAAGCTTCCCAGGATCCTTGATCCTAAGGGTGCCACCCCCTTTCCCTCCATGAACTACCCTTCTTCGTGAGCACATCATTTTTTTCCTCAATGAGCAAAGCTCTGTCCATCAACTCAGCTAGATCCTGGCTCTCATGAAGCTTCAATTCAGCCTGGATCTCTTCCTTAATCCATTCAAAAATTTGGAATCCAACATCACTCTTTCCTCCCTCCTCAGTGGTGCTACCATCATTTCAAACTTCTCCCTGTACTCTCCCACTGTACCTTTTTGTCTCTAATAGAAAGAGAGAAAGAGATCTTCATTGAGTCTCTGTAATTTCTTATTTGATCAAAAGTTAGTTACAAAATGTAACAAACTTGCTTTTATATTACAAGAGGGTGACCTGCTATTGCAGGTTAGGGATGCTGACAGGTGTCAGTCATCCTTACAATATCAACTAGTATATCAACTACTTAATGCATCTAATAGTCTCAAACTCAACAAGGGTCCCATGGGATTGTGTAGAAGCCCTGGCTGAAAACGGCGCATCACTGCTATCTGAAATTCGTCCCACGTTCTCAATGGTGCTTGCTCTTCCCACCATTGATACCAGTTCAACGCCTTATCCTCCATCGCTAACACCATCGCGTCCATTTTGTCTTGTACCCTGATTCCGTTCAACTGGAAATATCGTTCTATGCGTACCAACCACCCATACGCATCATTGCCTTTGAACAACGGAATCTCCAGCCTTCGCCTACTCCCAAAGAATCGTGCACGAACTCCACCCCCATGACGGCGACGGCGCTGTCGCGAGTCGCGCGAAATCGTACTACGATCGCTCCCTTCCTCCTCTTCGTCGTCATCGTCACCTCTCACCCTTGGATGACCATTTCTCCCTTGATTCCGCGCTGGTTGCTCTTGAATCAACTGACGAATCTGCTCCACCGTGACTTGCGATCGTGATAGTTGCTCCATCACCAGCTGGCGAGTGTGTTCCATCGTTCCTTCAAAATTGCTCGTCCTCTGCTCAATGATATCTACTCTAATTTCCTTGATGCTGCGTGTAATGACCATTCACTAACATGTAACATGCAACCAAGGCTCTAGATACCAAATTGATAAGATCAGTTTAGCATATTCAAGGAATATTAACAACAGCACAGAGAAATTAGGATAGAAAACTGATGATTATTATAAGAATCTACTAGAGTTCATATAGGATCTAGTAAGTACATGATAGATAGTATGAAATAATGATTGAAGAGAGAAAAATGGGTAGTCAACTTCGAGAGGCCTTGACTCTCCAAGGAATTCAGTACCAAATTCAAGCATACTGACACGCTGAATCTAGCTTGCATTATTTCCCCAGATCTAGATTCTCTCTCCATTCTATTATTGCCACATGGCTCAGCCATGTGCTGCCTCCAACAGAATTTGTTTTACTTGCCTTGTAGTCCTCTCTCACTCCTCTTACGTGTCTTTTTGTAAGCTTTGCCAAATCTACTAGTGTCAAACACCGACTCATGTCGGACACTGCGGCACGTCTACTCCTAGAGGTGTCCGTGCTTCGTAGATCATAAATTCATATTTTTATTAGTATGTGTTTATTTACCATTCCAATCCCAGTTATGCTAATAAATCATACAACTTTGCCTCACAGACTGGTTAGATAAAAAAAAACTTGACATGACTTAGCTATTAGCAACTTCTGTCTCTGTAGTGTGCAAACTAGTTTGCTTTTCAGAAAATAATATTTTGTTTTTAAGGTATCATCTTTGTGTTAGCTTTTGTTATTCTGACCATTGATATGGGAATTTCTTGTCTCACCAGGGCGCTGTTGGTTTGAGGGTTAGAGTGTATGCTCGGATTATGTGCTTTGTGAATTGTCATTTTGCTGCACATTTAGACGCAGTTGGTCGTCGCAATGCAGATTTTGATCATGTATACCGAACAATGTCCTTCAACCGGCCAACAAACCTCGTAAATGCAGCACCCGGTACATTGCCTTTGCCTATTACTGTTTCTCACTTGTCTTATCCATGTATTTATATTGACGTGTTTATAGATCTGGCTTGCCATTGGTCCTTTATGTTGCAGCGGGAAACTCGTCTTCTGTTCCAATGTTTCGTGGTACAAATGTATGTGCATGCTGTCCACTTTACTCTTTTTAAATAATGCATTATACACTCAAACAGTTGAACAAAGCACTAATATTGAGATTGGTTTTCAGTCTGCAGAAGGGATGCCCGAGTTATCTGAGGCAGACATGATTGTATTTCTTGGTGATTTAAATTATCGTCTTGATGACATTTCCTATGATGAAGCAAGAGACTTTGTGTCTCAAAGATGTTTTGATTGGCTTAGAGAAAGGGATCAGCTTCGTGCAGAAATGGAAGCTGGGAATGCATTCCAAGGAATGCGTGAAGCAATTATAACGTTTCCTCCCACATACAAGTTTGAACGGCACCAGGCTGGCTTGGCAGGTTGGCACCCCAAAACACGCGCACACACACTCAAATGATCTCTGAAAACTGAACTTGAAAGAAAACTTAATAAATAAAAAAGCCAAAGAAATGAGAGTCTAGTCTAAAATGTGGTTTGAGTTGTTGTATTTTTCTCTATTTATGGAAAATGAAGAAATTCTGCTAAAAACGCAGCTCCAATTACTAAGACCTTTTTATCTGTAGTCCATAGTAACATGCATAGGATGCATCATATTAGACAACAAAAAAGAATGAAAATATCCACATTATATGAACTGACAAATCATGGTCACTCCTCATAACAATGATTTTTACTTTTCTCTTTATGCATGGCATTTGTGAAATGCCGAGGGTTGAGATGGGGATGGGGAAGAAAGAATAGCAGAAACTCTGAATCATAGGACTTAATTTTTCATTCTTTTAGGGTGTGCAAGCTCACAATATTATAATAATAATAATAATAAATTGAAAGGTAAAGAGACCATTTTAAGCCAAAAACTGCTGTTTATATTTTAATACTGTCATCAGCACTGCTTTAAAGTTTCTAATACAGGCATGACATTGGATTTGTATGAAATGCTATTTTGAAGGTTATGATTCTGGTGAAAAGAAACGCATCCCTGCTTGGTGTGACAGAATTTTGTATCGTGATAGTCGCTCTTCTTTGGTTTCTGAATGTAGTTTGGAGTACCCTGTTGTCTCCTCAGTATTGCAGTGAGTGCTCTAGTTTATATTTTTATTGCATTGGGTATAGGGGTCAAAATACCCTACCGTATAAGATCATTTTACCTTTTGTTTTGATTAAGATCATCTTACCTTCAATAGGTATGAAGCATGCATGGATGTCACAGATAGTGACCACAAGCCTGTGCGCTGCATAATTTCTACAGATATTGCTCGAGTAGATGAACCAATACGAAGACAGGAGTTTGGAGAGATTCTAGAGTCAAATGAGAAAATAAAATGTCTTCAGAAAGAATTGTACAGGATTCCTGAAACTATTATAAGTACAAACAACATAATTCTTCAAAACCAGGACACATTAATTTTGCGCATTACTAATAAATGTAAAGAAGACAATGCTTTGTTTGAAATAATTTGCGAAGGGCAGTCTACTATTATGGCAGATCGTAAGGCAACAAACCATCAGTTGAGAGGTTCCTTTGGCTTGCCTAGGTGGCTTGAGGTAATATTCACTATTTAAAATATTATTTTATAAATACTGAATTATTTATGGTTATGGATGGATTTTTGTTTCAAGTATTTTCTTTCTATTGGTGTATGGTATTTATACTACAAATCAGTTTAGAATAGATTAAGATTAGATCTTCACATTAAAGTGGTGGAGTTAAGAATACTAAGGTGGATGAGTGCACATATATAAAATAAGATTGGGAACAAATATCTGGGATTAAGTTGGAATAGAATGGATAAGTGCACATATACAAATATTTTTGATGTTTTTGCTGTAACGTGTGGATTTTTAGAAAATCCATTTCATGGAGTCATTATGAAAGTTAAAATTAGTCACACAAAAAAAGTTCCAACAATTGGATTTAGAACTACAAATTTTGAGTGTATATACTAAACTTGTTTTGCTTTAGAGAAGACGCTGCCTTTGCAATGAACCCATATGTTAATTACCAGCCCATTTTATGATTCAGGTCAGTCCTGCAACTGGTATTATAAGACCAGATCAGATTGTTGAGGTATCAGTGCATCATGAGGAATTTCAGACTCAGGAAGAGTTTGTTGATGGTGTTGTACAAAACTCTTGGTGTGAAGATTCCAGAGACAAGGAAGCAATTTTAATTGTTAAGGTGCATGGGAATTACACTATCCAGACAAGAAATCACAGAGTCCGTGTTCACCACTGTTATTCATCCAAGAAAAACCAACTCACGGACCCTCAACCAAATGACTCCAGGCATGTCCAAGGAAGTGTACTTCACCGATCTAATATCCAAAGGTTGAGTAGTTCCTTTGATGTGGTTGACCAGCTACATAAATTGCATAGCCCTTAAAGGAGAATTTTGAGGTGAGTCCATGTGCATGAAACAGTTTTATTCTATTATTTTGGTGGAGGAACAGATGATTGATAGACAATCTTGTAATGGATGAGTTCCTGTTTATGCTTTCAATGATAAGCATCTTAATTATATTGGTAATGGTTTTTTTTTTTGTGTGGTTATAATAGGGGAGCTTGTGGCTGTGATTCAGCTTTCATCATCGAACTGATTGAAATGTACAGAGTAAAAGCAAATGCAAGGCTGCAAAGAGTATCGATAAAGCTTTTACAAGATCCATTATTTGATTTACTTGGAAACAAGCTCAATTTAACCTGTAAATGTCTGTCTACCATACATACTAAACAGTGCTAGCTACAATTAAAAGGGAAAATCCAGTGACATGTTTGGGCAGCTGAAGCTGCAATTGTTAAGTTTGTCTTTGTCCGATGGCTACTTCCAACAAATATTTTGGGACTTTTTTACCATCTCATTATTTGCTTGGAATTTTGTATAATGGAAGTTCATTTCTTAAACTACTTCCTATTGTATGTGAACTTCATCAAATACAATATACATAATAAAAGAAAGTGTGTTATTGCTAAAAAAAATCTGAATTTAGTGTCCAATACATAATTTATTACATCACAATGTTCGAATATGAACTGAAAAAATAAGTTATAACAAGGTTATTCTCATAGTCATTCGTGAAACAAACTTGTTGAAAAGGTAACTATTTTAGAATTTAATTTTCAAATTTAATTTGTAGAAGTAAACATGAGCCTATAACTTGAGTTACTCTGATAATTATTGAGCATGTAAGAAAAATAGACGTTTCAGTCATTTTGAGCAAATTTCCATTTCTCTACATAATATCTTTCTAGCCAGGTGTTCTTATAACGAAAAGCACTACTTTTTTTTTGTTGTCATTACTTTTAATTGTGCTTGCAATTCATTGACAATTTCTACTCCAAATCCCTTTCAACTAACATTTAAGATCAATCCAAAATATCCAAGTGGCATTTTCAGGTTTGGTTGAATAACTATAATAAGAACAGACTTTTGGAGCCGCTAAAGTATCAAGCCTAAGACGAACAACAACCCTTTTTTGACTCCCCTTCTGCTTCTCGATCCCCTTCTTGTAGAACAACAGTCTTTGCATTTTCAATCCAGGGAGTATCATCTTTCTTGAGCTCTTGCGACATCATAACCTTCCGGCTCAATATGTTGTAGATTTCTTTCACAACTGTTTGAAAAGCAGAAACTACATTTGATGAATCAAGTGCTGATGTCTCCATGAAGAACAAACCCTGTGCCTCAGCTAAGGCCTTGCCTTCGGGCGTAGGTACTTCCCTGGCATCCTTAAGATCTGACTTGTTCCCAACAAGTATTGTGACAACGTTCATATCAGAGTGAGCTGTTAAATAATACACCAGTAAACTTAATCATTGTTTCATCATATATTCAAAACCACCAATCTTTTTGAAGCAAAGCAAAAAAAAAAAAGGCAAAGGAGTCAAACATAATTATAATTCTTACTGTGAAGTTCGTTAAGCCATCGACCTATGCTATCAAACGTTTGGCGCCTACTAATGTCATAGACCAGAAGTGCACCGACTGCACCCCTATAATATGCAGAAGTAACAGCTCTGAACCGCTCTTGCCCAGCTGTGTCCCATATCTGCGCTTTTACTTCCTTTCCATTAATTTCCATTTTCTGAGTTTGAAACTCTACTCCTATAGTTGACTTAGAATTAGGATAAAATTCATCCCTGGCGAATCTTGCAAGTAAATTTGATTTTCCAACAGCAGAATCACCAATTAAAACAATTTTGAAAAGGTAATCCTCAGTCTTCTCTTCTTCATTATAAAAAGCCATCTGTAAGTCCCGAGGGTTGCTGGTGGGAAGAAACAAATCAACAACAAATAATCACCATGGATTCTAGCTCTCCAATACTAAAATGTCACCTGACATGAGAACAAGGATCAGAAACACAAGAACACCAACTAAGAAAGATATCCTGAAGATAGATCGGGTATATATTAGTGACAAATTGTATTTCCAAAAAAAATCATAAGATTTATATATACCTTATGAAGCAACAGTTGACTGTTTCTAGTGTACAGAACTACATCCACCCACCATCAGCATCCAGACCTAAATCCAAACGAACCAAAATTTTCTGGGATACCTGAAAACCAAGGTAGTTGAGATCGAGATTTTAGGTAAATTTGATTTTATGCAAAATCGGGAAGGGGAAGTAAAATCGTAAATCATGGAATCATAACACTAATCGTAAGATTATAAAAAAATTTAAAACTCATTTATTCATATAAATTCAAATATATATGTATATAGAAAATAGCATTAGTAAAAAAGAAAACCTTAAATCACTTGAAATACTTGTATAAATTCACAAGCATTGCTCACAAATTAAAACCTTAAATCGCACTTCAAATACTTATATATAAATTTAAATTCATTCATAGCATAATCTTATAAACGTTTCAAAGATCGTAAGATTATATGATTCATTGATTAATAGGGGATTCTACCTAATTCCACCAAAATAGGATTATGTGTATACTACTATACTCATAATTTTAGGTGAATAAAACCAGAAAATATATACCCTTTTTTAATTCTGTGACAAAGGTTATAAAAAGAGGCATAAAACTTTTCAACTTTTAACTGATATATCTAAAAACAATCAAGTGATGGAGGAGAGGGATATCATATGGTTACTTTTCATGTCATTGTTTTTCTCCTTGGTGTACGTACGGATAACACCAAAACACATAACAGGCGGATGACTTAGCAGTTAGCACCCATGGGTTTCCTTGTTTGCCTTTCTAGCCGGGGTGGATATATGGGAAGAAAAACTAGAGAAATATGAAAAGGATTATCAACAGTAATAACTTTTTCAGGAATGGAAAAGGATTGATCAAAAGATCCAGAAGACTTCCAACTAGGGTTATTTAACTTCCCTGGAAAAAATAATTCCATATATGTTGTTTTTAGCCTTCGTTAAAACACCATGTAAGGTTTTCTATATTATGTTTGCTTCCTAGCATAAAAATATTTTTAAAAATAGCATAGACTGCTGAGTCTTCTCTTAGCATAACAAAAAATCAAAGAATGGATGCTAAATTTGTTGATGAGATTTATGTGCGTATAGATTGTCCAAATTAAGGCTGATAGTTATTTTAGCTTGCAAAAACTCACTTCGCACAACCTAGTTATGGTTAGATCAATGAAGCAGCAAACTTGATATGAAGCTCTATAGTATGCTAAATCATTTAGGACAGTTACTTTCATAGATATCTAGATATGAAATTCTGCAGGAGGTAAAGTCATCATATGGAAATACCTCAAACAACTTCTCTCCTTGTTTTCCCCTCAGTCCCTTGAACTCCAACTTACTCTTTCACTATATAATATCAAACCCTGTTAATATGTAAACATTTATTAGATTAGATCATTCTTACCAAGAAATCAAAAAAGGTGAAACTTTAAGCATTAAATAAGCCAAGTAGACCCATATACACTACTATAACCAAAGGCGAGTCAATATCAATATTCAAAGAAGATGACTTCTATGGTTTCAGTAATAACACTAATAAAGTGTCTTGAGCCAAATAGCACAAAAGTTTATGATACTCGGAGAAAACACCCGAATAATTTTATATCTAGCGCATCCTTGGAAATGAGATCCCTTTGGGCTTGAAATTTGGCAAGGCAGAGGTCTTTAGACCTCTAAATAAAATTTATCTTCATAGCCAACGTAAAGCTTTGTGGAATCTCTATGACATGAATCAACTACGAAATAATGTGAATGCAATCTAAAAAGGATGTAGCAACCTTTTACAACAACCAGCTAAAAAAACCTTTGTGTGGCAGTGCAGTGATAAAGGAAGATATTATCAGAACAGAGAATGATAGATTGAAAAACAGGAAAATTACTCGCCCATCAAAACAAAGGCAATCCTAAGTAGATCAAATAAGTGGGATAAACTAAGTAGATCAAATAACAACCTATAGCAATCTTATAACAAATAATTAGATGAAATGACACCCTATAATAATCCTATTACAAATCATATAGAAAAACATCCCATTAAAATCTAAACCTCTTTTAATGGTTTGACTTATGCTTTTCTTTATCCCCTTCTATCACAAACTATCAAACTATCCTCTATCTGGTCTACCTTCATAACCGGTGCTTCAATGTGCTTTATCCATACATACTCATGCAACCTAAGACGAGACTAACATGTTTTCCACAATGGATGCTAACCCAACTTAGTCTTTAATACTTTCATTCCAAATCCTACACTGCCTTGTATGATGTGACCACTCATTCATCATAATAATGCTCTACCTCTTTGCATACTCTCTCGTTGACATTTGATTACAACATAGCATGTTTTATAACTGTGATAAAATCTACATTTGAACTTGATAGATAGTTTTATTAATATCACAAGTTAAACTAGAAGCATTATTCATCTCATTATTTCATCCACTTTACTTAAACCCCATTATCAAACAATACCAACTATATCCTCATTCAGAACACATATGCATACAGAATTACACACAACAAAGAAACAAAAAAATGATTTATTTGGCAGAATAAGTTGGGTGGGTCCAGAGGAAAGGTGATGATGATATACATATAAACAACCAATCCAACAAGAATAATAATAATATAATAATAACACCGACAATAATGAAAAATAACGGAAATAATAAAAAAGCAAAATCGAGTTGATACAAGTTTGCAATGTAAAGTGAAATTGGACGAGACACATACATACATTAATCAATGAAAACGCGAATTTCATTTCAACAATAAAGATAAAGTTGAAGAGCGAAAAAAAAAGAAAGGAAAATGATATTATATATATACCGGGAAATATGAATGATATATGATTGAAGGAGGAGGAGAAGGGGATTGGGTTTGAAGAATTGGGGAAGGAAATCAAATGAGAGAGAGAAAGAGAAGAGAGAAGAGAGAAGAGAGAGAAGGGATCTACCGTTCTATGTGATTTCAACGTTTGCGCCTCCGCGTCGTTATTAATATTTTCCTGCAATTCTTCGTATCTTCTTTTTTCTTTAATTTTTAAAATTTGTTTTTTAATTTTTCTATTTTATAAATTCTAACATGTCTTATTGCTCTTTAAATATGTATTTTTTTTTAATTTATAAGTGACGATCATTTAATAACCACGTCATTATTTTTTAAATAAATTATATATAAAAAAGTTAAATAATATCTAAATAAAATTATAAAAAATTATAAAAATAAAATAAAAATATTTATTTATTCTCGGAATTCAATTTTTCAATTCAATCATTCAAGAGACAATTAAACTCTGGATTTATTTCTTTCTTTTATAAAAATCATCAACCTAAAACTTTAATTTCATTAAAACTCATGTTCATATCATCGTCAAAATTCAAAACCATTTAAAATCAACATTCATTCTTCACCATAAAGTCAAATGAATATTTAATAAAATCCATATTCATTATTCGTTATAATTAAAGGTAATTAAAATTCATATTCATATCATCATCAAAAAGTCAAATGAAATTGGAATTTTATTTTATTTTATCTCCATTTTCATTCATTTTTTTATAGTTGCATTCATTAATAAAAACCACAGAAGATAATTTTTTTAGTGACAACCCTTGTGGTCCAAGATTATCATCGAACCAAATTTTTAGGATTAAGAGGCTGACTTCTTAGTTATATTTTACATTCTCTCGAATTTAATAAAAAGATTATTATAACTTTGTTTAAAATTTTCACAATTTTTACAAATGCAAATTTCAAATTTTTAGATGATACCAAAAATTTAGATAGCATACCAGAAATTCTTTGAAAATAGTAAGTAAAATACTAGAAATTTAATTTCAAATTTTTAGACGATACCAAAAATTTAGATAGCATACCAGAAATTCTTTGAAAATAGTAAGTAAAATACTAGAAATTTTATTGTTATTTTTTAGAAGGTTATTTTTTATATTAAAAGAATTGGGGACGACAAATATAATTTTGAAGGTGACATCTTAAATTCTCCAAATTTTTTAAGTACACTCATTTGCGAGCCCAACTAGCCTATGAGCTTCACTATTTTTATTTCTACCAATAAAACTAACCATAGTGTACTTAATTTCATAAATAAGAGTAATGTACACATATAATCAGTTCAATTTTTATCATGACTCGTCTTCTCTGGATGCACTCTGCCACTAGGGATGTCAACTTGCCTTCGTTAGCGGGGATTTTCGTGGGGATTCTCTATTTGGGGCCCCAAAGACGGGAAATTTTTTCTCCACTGGGACGGGGATGGGAAACAAAGTCTTCCCGAAGACACTCCGGAAACGGGGGAGGCGTAAATATCCCCCGCCCCGTTGAGTCCCGCCTAAAATAACATAATATCCTTAATTTGTATAAAAATTTAAATTATTATGTAAGTATATTTGCCATTTCATATAATTAATCTTATACACAAATTTAAAATATATATGTATTGTTAGTAAAAGAATGAGATCTAAATGATTATTTTAATTTTTTTAGTTTGAAATTTTGCTTGTCATGACACTCAATAAGTAAATATTATAAATTAAATATTGTTAAAACAATATATTTATCATAAAAAAATAATTTATAAATTTCTTCTGGTAGTTTTTGAAGCTTTTACTATTAATTTTGTTTAAAATAATAAAATCATGTTTCTGGATCTCCGTATGAACCTTGGGGATCCGTGGGGACCCGCGGGGGTGGGGGATAATCCTTCCATAGCGGGGATCCAAAGCGAGGATGGGGAATAGATTTGAGGGCGGGGATTGTGGGGAATGTATCCCCCGCCCCCGCCCCACCCCGCCCCATCGACATCCCTATCTGCCACCACCATAGCATCTGTCTAGACCACGATTATTTTCCAAGTAAAGTCTCTCCTAGTTGCAAGCACTATTTAACCTCTTATGCCTCTACCAAACACGGGTCAATTGTATTACTCTATTTCTTACAGGCTTGAAACAAGGTTGCACCTGACCTAGTCTCAATGACGTAGGCTCAAATTATTTGGCTATCAGGAAAGCACCTTGCATCAATGTTTGCAATAAAATGAACATTAGGTTTAGTGGCCGTGTTGTGATCTTGATGGTCCAATCTCCTTGGTTTGGCGACAAGAGTTAGCAATGGTGAAGTCCTTAACTAACTCAGCAGCTCCTCGCACCACATCTAAAGGGTTAAACACTTTATGTTGAAAGATTTGGTGATTCCTTCCCTACCATATTTTCAAAAGAGTTACGCACGCATTTCGAGCTCTTCTTTGATCCCTGCAATTATACCAGTTTAACAACCATATTTTTAAACCAACATGTCCAAGGACTTGAAAACCCAGAGGTGCTACAAACCACATGCGCTTCACAGTATGACATTTCAGGAATATATTGCAAATGTATATCTCAAGTAGTTTATTTTGAGTGATGTCAAAACTAGGTCTTTAGAAGTAGAATGTATTGGACTTTATCATCTTAGCCTAAGGTGCACTCTTGTATGAAAATGTTTTCAAAATCATTCTAAACTTGTTCATATGCATGTGGATCAGTTTCACAAGTTAAAAACATGATTTTGGGTGAGTATGCATGTCATAGGTCGATGCATAGATCTTGGAGGTCGACCTCCACTGTGTAAGAAAAGTAAAATTTCATGAAAAACAATTCTTCCAACTAGAGGTCAACGCATAGGTCAATGCACAGAGCTGTAGGTTGACGCATAAGTCAACACACAAAGTTGTAGGTCGACGCATACTATGTTGCTCAGCTCCAGAACCTCACCGCCTTGTAGAGGTCGACGCATCGCTCAATTCTAGGCATTTTTGTGCACAAATTTTCTAGTTTTTTCCTCCTTTCTCACACACATATAAATACATTCTTGCATCTTTTTCAAAAGAATTTTCAAACCTAAAACAGACAAAATTGCTTCCCATCTTCATTCTTTCTCTTGTTCATTCATCAAATACACATAATTATTTTTCTTGAGTGACCATAGATTGAGAGTGATAACTTCCAAGGTTAGAAATTTGTAGATTCCGATTGGGTGAAGAATTTTGGGGGATTCATTGAATAAAACCATTGGGGTTTTGTCCTCCAAGATCGGATTGATTTGGGGGTTTTTGACAAGAAGTTTTGGATTCGATTCAGCCGAGTGAAATCATTGAAGAACGGTGGGTTAGATCAAGGGAGTAATGGTAGACGGAGGATCAATCAAAGTTCTTAGGTGACAACAATTGGGGATTGCAATTCAGCCGAGTGAAAGTCTTAAAAAATGGTGGGTTCGATCAAGGGAGTGGCAGTAACCAGAAGATTGATTCGAGATTATCGGGCGACTTGATCTTACTTAAGAATGAGGGAGGAGAAGATAAGAAAATCATCATCAAAACTGAGTTTGTGTGTTTATTGCTTTAGCTTCTCTTCTAATAACAATTTGCTAAGTAATAAAAACTATCTCAATTCTCGTTTGGAATTGGGGGAATACGTAGTCGTAGCGAGGACGAACGATAAACTGCCTAAACAAATCTTTGTGTTCCTCTATCCCTATTTCTCTATTACTTGCTATTGATATTGGTCTACAATTGTTAACTCAATAATAATTCTAAGTGTTAAATTGTGATACAAACTGTTTTCGTATAGAGAATTGCAATTGTTAATTGCTATTGGATTTCACAATTAACCACACTTAGATCACATTGACTTGTTAACTATTGCACGCCAATTGTTTGTGAAATTATTTGTGTATAACAACATTTGCATAACAAGTGTTCGATAAATTGACCAAGTCAATTTGTCAAATATATTTCATTGGAAGTATGTGCTTGAGTGATTAAATTATTCAAACGAATATGTTTGTAAAACCAATTGATTCAAGCTACTTCTCATCTTTAGTAATTCTCACATTTTTTTAAAGGTTTAGCCACATATCTTATTCTACCAATATTGGTTCGGAATAGACGCAAGTTGATCCTAGAGCGCTTCTGCTAGCCATCTTTAAAAATAATTTTTAAAAGCGAATAAAATTTTAAAGAGATCTATTAACGCCCTCTAGATCCTAAGACTAGCGCCTAACACATATGATCCCCAGATTCAATATTAGTATGAGATAAGAGACAAACTGGGTCAATCCACATTTCTTTCCAGTGTAAATTAGCTTTTGTTAGGAGAATCCTCTTCACGAGTCTTCAAAGGAACTTCTCAGTAGTGTTTGGAAGGGGTATGTACCATATTCATTTCCATAATTTGCTATCATTCTCACCAGAGGCCTTTGCTTGTACCTTTTTTTCTCTTCTCCAATGTGATGGTAAGCTGACTTAGTTGTATATTTTTCATCTTTCTCCACATACTAGATTAGTTTATCCTCATTTAGTTTAAAAGATAGTGGTATACTTACAATTCGCTTAACCTCAAACTATTTGAAGCAAGAAAAATGATATCCTTGTTCTGCTGTTTCAAATCACAATCTATTAGCTCTGCAACAACAACATAATAGTCTAGGCTATCATTAGAACTTTGACCCCTAAATAAGTTAGAAGCTATTTTTCCTGCCAAATCTTAACACTCCTCCATTTCCATTTTTCCATCTGCATCCCTCCTCCATCAGGTCCCTAGCGTTCATCATGCTCCTCCAAGCATAGCTTGGAGTATTCCCTACCTTTGCTTTCATGAAGTTACTTCTTAAAAAATACCCTACTTTAAAAACTTTTACCATAAGGGTTTGGTCTCCACTAGTAAATCTTCAGCAATGTTTACCTATAAGAGATTTGTTGAAATCAATAATTCCTCTGAACCTCATCCCCTTTACACTTTGCTTTAGACAATCATTCTCAGCTCGTCTAATGAATTTTCTACTCGCATTCCTTCTCCCCATTAGAATTTTGCTAGCATCCTTTATATCTCTGCCTAATATCCTTTTGGAAGCTTATAGGAGCTCATAATGTAGCTTGGAATTGCTTGTGCCATTACGGCCACCCATATTGTTTCCTCTTTTTTCACCACCCATAAATTCTATTTGTGATCCTATTTTTATTGCCACCTTAACCATTTGTCTCTTCCTCAGCTCCAGTTCTATCTTTCTCTCATTTAGATTTGTTTTCTGGTTGCCATCCTTGTGCCTCTTCCACTTTGGAGGTTCCTTCTTTTTTTCCTTATTTCCCACCTCTTTAGCTCTTTTTTCATTACTTTAGATATTATGAGTGCTCCTAAGGATTTTCCACACTTTCAACTTCTCTATTACCCCCCACTAGTTCTAGATTTCTCTTTAATATTCTCCTTCATCACATCTCCATTCACTCCATAATTTGGATCATTTCTCTCTCTCTCTCTCTCCCTCTCTCTCTCTCTCTGTTTCTCCATCCTTCTCTGCTCCATTGCACCTTATTTGACATCTTAGGAGTTATTGCTCGATTCCACATAATTATGCATTCAATTGAACTACCCAAAGGTGACTGACTTTACATCCAAAAGAGCAATCGGATATTGATAAGGTACCATGCACATCGACTGTCACTTCAATTCCACTCTTGGCTTATTCTTAATCCAACGCAAAAATCCTGCATGCTTCCCTGTATGCTTTTTGAAGCGCTCTTATAGAATACTTCCTTACTATATGGAATTATTCTCTTTGACTATAATAATGTTTCCTTGATCCAACTCGACATCTTCTAAGTTGGCGTCTCTCACAGGACTAACACCTACACTGGTCTCGCCATTTGAAATTGCTTTCTTTCTATAGGTTCTCTTTGGTTTCCATTTTTCGACCAGCTCTGCCACAAATCCTTTAACCTTACTTGGGTTTCTCTTTATCTGGCTCAATTTTTATCCGACTAAGCCCGACGATGTAGTCTTGACTTAGCTGTTATGACGGCTATTGGACCACAGATGAACTTACACCATGCCTCATTTATTCTCTTATCCCGAATTTGAGTGGGTTGATATCTCAATTCCCTCCTAGGACATAAGACATCTGATTGGAAAAGGCCACAATGCTTTCAAACCCATATGCAAAAATCCACAACCGAGAGCACTCAAGGTCAAAGTCACATAGGTTTTACCTTTTCTCCAGACCCCCACATTACTTAGAATATACCTTTTCATTTCGTGTAATTTTGAATAATTTCATCACAACCACAATGATTGAATATAACATCCCTTGAATGTTTTTGCGTGTTATAGCAATTCATACAAGGACACCAAAAAATCTCATTGTTGTTAGGAAGGTTTTTATCCGCAAAATCAAGAAATTGTAACACTCTTTTCTCATACCTGCTACTTAATCTATTGAGTTTCATCCAACTACGATTCATAATCAAATAAAGCTTTTGAAAATAAAATAAAAAATAGTACAAAACATAGCTTTTCAACAACAACAACAACAAAAACAACAAAATAATGCACAGAGAACAACAGTAATAGAGAACAACAAGAACATACCGTAGAGTTCCTTGGAGAAGAAGTGTTCTTTCGTTCGCTAAGTTCCTTGGAGAAGAAGCATTCTTTCGTTGGCTAAGCTCCTTGAAGAAGAAGTGTTCTTTCGTTAGGGCTCGAAAATTGAATTAGATGGACACGGGAGTCAAAATTAAAAGAAACTTTATCTCGGTTAAACTTAAAAAACAGAGGTAGATTAGTCGACGTAAAATATATAAAAAAAATGTGTCTTTTTGGTCGTCCATAGAATAAAAAATTAGGATGTATTTATCTCAGTTTTCAGGAATATTGAGGAAACATATCCGACGTAAAATTTACAAAACATAATGGCGCCTTTTTGGCACCATATATAACATTAAATATCAGGAGTTGGAAATCGAACCTCAAACACTTAGCATATATTTATGTTGGATTTCTAAATATCTGAGGTAACAGTTTTATTAATACATTTTTTTAATAAAATAATTTGCTATGTTCACATGTACCCGCAGTTTTGTTTTGTACGTTGTGAAAACTTCATCATAAAAAGCGTTATTTGTTGTAATGGAGTCAATACGGCTGCCCTATGATGGTCACTAGGATTGACCTAGGACACAACATCATGTCACCCTTTGCATTCTATATGACGAGCAATTTCAGCGTCACTAGGGTCATTACCAGCTGACTCCCAGTATGCTTGGACAAAGCGACCGAAACATTTCCTCCTTTGACGGACAACCTCTATCGACAAGATTTTTTACCACATTGAATTTCACAAGAAATATCTAGATAAATAGCTTCGTCTGAAAGAGATTATATATATATATATATATATATATATATATATATATATATATATATATATATATATATATATATATATATATATATATATATATATATATATATATATATATATATATATATATATATATATATATATATATATATATATATATAAGGGTCATGCTAACATGTGCCCTAAGGGCACATGTTAGGAGCTAAATGTAGAAAAAATTTCTTAGAAATTGTACATTATTTTCATAACAAGTTTATAATTAATGTGTTTATTACATTTTCCAGTACAAATTTACTATATTTAAGTTTCTTAACATGTGCCCTTGGGGCACATGTTAGCTTTATCATATATATATATATATATATATATATATATATATATATATATATATATATATATATATATATATATATATATATATATATATATATAGAGAGAGAGAGAGGAGGGTTATATTGACTCCAAGAGTAAGCACTTTGGATCCTCTCCTTCCCTCCATCCTTCTCCTTCACACAAAACATGTTTAAGATGAAAAAGAAAATGAAAAAAAAATCATAAATTAAAGAAGAGAGATAAAATATAAGAGAGAGATAGAGAGGAATTAGTGAAGGAGAGAATTGGAGAGGAAATATGGAAGGAGATGATCCAAGCCCAAGAGTAAGTTATAATAACTTACTCCACATCTTTACCATTAATTCTTTTCAATCTAATGGTTAAAAATAATAAGTGACCCACAATGAGTGACCTATCTACTTTTAATATAATAAAGTACAATACATATGAAATCCTATAATTATCCTTATAATCACCAATTTGAGGGTAATAATCGGGGACATAACGGTAATTGCATCTCCTTTATTATTTTAATTAATAAATAAATATTATAATTATTTAGTAACAATAATTACACCCTTAACCAATTAAATTACACAAACCCTAATTATTACTAATTGTTACATTGGAACACGCTTTGTAACCAAATTCACACGGGTTTTGTTTTTCCATGCATTGAAAAATACACCAGTTTTAATTTTTAGTCCATTCCAATTCTTTCTCACCAGTTTTAAATTATTAAATGTCTCTAAAAAAAATAAATCATTAACTATTATTAAATGTTACCTTTCCCAATTTCTTATTCCAATGTGAATTTGAACGTATGTTGCATTGGAACCACTCAATTATATTACTTGAACACTCATTGTTTATTGGAATACTGAATAGTCTTTTGTACTTCCAATTCATGACACGTTTTGTTCTTACTTTCCCAATCAATTTATTTCCAACTTCTTCTACCTCATTTCCTAATTTTCTCTTCCCTTCATTTGTTCTTCATCTACCTCATCTACCTCATTTCCTATTTTTCTCTTCCTTTCATTTGCTCTTCATTCTCGGATCCGCAATCGTTCATATTCTCTCCCAATTTTCAAAATCCAAAATCTCCGATTTCGATTTCCAACTTCTGCATATCCACAGTTAGGGTTCCTTAAATTTCTACTTTATTTATTTCCCTCAATGGCTTATGTTACAGCATATATTCTATTATTAAAGTTTAGGTTTTTGTTTTCACTTTTGTTAATCTGATTTGATTTGTGCATATTCATTATTTGGAGTAGAAATTAATTTGAATTTGATTTCTTTTTTCTTCATTTTCGGTTCCTGCAGAATGTATTGCAATCGATTCAGTTTTTAAATCAAAAGGTAAAGTTTTTTTTTGTTATTCTTCTCATAATTGGTTTGTTTTCAATTTTTCTATTTCTTTCCATTTTTGAAATTGAATTCCTTTTCGTATATGTTAAAAAGTCATATCTTTTAAAACTCTCAATTTGGGATATGTTCTCTATTTATATCGTTTTCGCTTAAGCTTTTTGGTTATTCTTCTAAATTCTCAATTTTATTTGCAGACAATTCATTTGAGATATGTTTTCTGCAAATACTTATATTTGCATAATGTTGTTACAATTCGTTTCAGTTCCTACAACTGTCACATAATCCTATTGGGTTTTCAATTGAAAAGGTAATTTTTTTGTTATGAGAAATTAAAATGATCAAGGTTTGAGGAGCTAAAATTTCTAAATTTTTTAAACTTTAATGCTATTATACTCTCTAAATTACTGAAGATTTGATCACTTATACTTTCTATTGAGGTTTTTACTTTATATCCTTTCTAAAATTAGTTATGAACGCTATCATCATTTTTGAATTGTTTTTTGGTGTTGTTGTTCTTCATCATCTTCAAGTTGTTTTTCATGATTTTGTTTTGAATGAGTTAGATTCATGACGTTCTTTATCATCCATCTATTAGGTGAGGCTGTGTTGCATTAACAACATTTCAATTTCAAAGTTAAAAATGTAAGATCTTTGATTTATCCTTCTTAGAATCATTTTATTTTATTTCAAAATTGCAAATGGATTTTGATTTTATGTATTAAAAAAATCACAAATTCTTTTTCAAACTTGCCAATATATTAGTTTATGTAACTTTCTAAATATGTGTTGTTTTTTATTTCCAATTTCAATTTGCAAATCAATAAGTAAGTTTATTGTGTTATATTACTACAAATTGTTTTGTACCAATTGGCAAATCAATCGTTTCGTTTCATTAACTTTCAGAATCTGTGTTACTTTCATTTTGCATATTCGATTTGCAAATCAATAGTTAGCTTTATTATTTTATGTTATTATGAAGTATATTGGTTCATTTCTATAACTGTCTAATTATGTGTTTTTTCATTTTATCTACGGAAATGTTATATAGTATTTAAAGGTTAATCTTTTTCAAATTCAAAATGATGCTATTATGTGATGATATGCATAATATCTAATTTAAGTTATCTATGTGCCGATTCTACGGTAAAAATATATCATATTTGACTTGATTTTATTTTTATTAACTTTATTTTATTTTTTAGTTAAATTTTTGAAAATCACATGTTTCTGGTGATAAAAAAAGTTATATATTTTTTTAGAATTGAGATTTTTTTTTAAAAAATTATTAACTTTTTTATTGTTAGTTTAATTTTCTCTTATTTTTCATTTGGATTGTGTTACTACTAATCGTTTCGTATTGATAGGCAAATCAATGATTTCCTTTCTGTAACATTCAAAAATAGTAGTGTTTTTGGTTTTTAATTTCAATTATTTATGTTTATTTGTACTGTTGTTATTAGATGTTTTAAATCTGAGAATCTGAGAAATTAATAGGCTTTTTTGTTTAGGTTAGAAAGTGTACATTGTGTTTAGGTTAATTTGAAAATTTTGTTAATTTTGTTATTTGGTTTTACCAGCTTAATGATGTGCCTCTTGGAGATTACATCGGAGTTCAATAGTCCAAGAATGCTACATATGTGCCTCACACTACAGGTAGGTACTAAGTGAGGCATGCCATGGAAATCTTTCACTTGCTAACTGAAAATGAGGATTTATTGATTTCTTATTGGTTTGATTTCCTGGATGATGGCATTTTTGTAATAGCTTTTGGAGTGGTTTTATTTGAGTTGGAGTATTTACTCATTTAATTGAATTCTATGGCATCTTAGCATTGTGATCTTATGAATGGCTACTTGGTTGGCAAATGTTTTGAGAAAGGTTCATAATTTATGGATACAGGTTGATCTATGTTAGTCTAATCATTGTGCAGATACTTTAGTTTTTGGACAGAATTGAAAGTAATGTTGATTTGTTGGATATTCATGGAGTTTATCTCACTTTGATATATGCATGTTTTTGTCTATGCACATGACATATTGATATTCATTTCACATCAGAAAAACTTAGTAAAAGTTTTGACAATCAGTTATATGATCATTTCTTCTTTAGATTTTTTTTAGATTTTTTACATTTTGAATTAGTTGTATTTGCATTTTAAACGAGTTGTATTTGCATTTAATTAATATAATTGAAATTCACAATAGTATAGTTAATTTGATACAAATTTTAATTTAATACTACTTATCACATTAAATTTATATAATTGATATTGTTAATACATATTTTACTATGATTATGGACCATTGGTTTTCCCAAACATTTCTTCTTAGACGACGTAAAGTCCCTCATTTTGTTCATTTTTTGATACATGTATTCCAATAAAAATAATAAAAATAAATTTTTTATTTTATTTTTTAATATTGTATTTCATCCATATTCAAAATCAACAATAATCAATCCTTACATTTACATTTAACGTAATCAACAAAATTAATAATGTGATATGGGGCCAATAATGATATATTTACTTTGTATTAAATAGAATGAGATCTTTATCATATCTTTTTTATTCCATTTATCAGTATATTTTTTATTTACTAATTATAAAATCATATTAGTATTATTGTCAAATTCAATACAATATTCGGACAAGATATGATAATGCCCTTAATTGTAATTTAATACTAAATTGCTAACCAATTTTCAAAATAATAAATATTATACCCTACATTAGAGCCCTTAATGGTAATGGCTTTGGTATAACGTCCTTAATTGTAACGCCCTTAATTAGGGTATAATAACGCCCTTAATTGTAATTTCATACTAAATTGTTAACTAAGTTTTATTAGGCCCTTAATTATAATGGCTTTGGTATAACGTCCTTAATTATAATTTCATACTAAATTGCTAACTAAATTTTAGAATAATAAATATTATACCCTACATATTAGACTAATTCGTTATCTTAGATTGTTTTTTTTAGACAATTCATTATATTAGAATGTCACATTCTAAGTTAACATTTTTGGGCTAATTTTTAAAATTTATTAAAAATTTGATCATTATAATTGATCATGCCATTAAATCTATAAAATATTAAATCAATTAAAATTACCAATTATTATTAAATGAATCAATTTTATTAAATTAACAATATTTTGGAAATTATATCTGGATCTTCCTTAATCAATTTTTTATCTTCTTTTCCAATTATTTTTTAATCTTTAAATTTAATTAATTATAATAAATGTATTATCAATATGTTTTATAGTTATGTAATTTTAGATTTGTAATAAATTGAAATAACTTTTTTGATATTAAAGAATGCAATTTTAATTTTATAATTTAAATTTGTACTATGACTTTATTTTAATTTTTTATAATATAATAAAAAATAAATTTGCAAGCTTAGAACAGTTATTTAGTTTTTATTTTGTTTTTTTTACTTTTGAGATCATTTTTTATGATTAGATTCAAACTTAGAATAAAAACTTAAAGGGTTTGTGTTTTTTTTCTTATCATTCAAAAAATCTAAATTTTTATCTCTTTTTGTTCCTTAATTACCCTAATCACAATCAATTTAAAATGGTTTTACATACCCCTGAGAGTAATTACACCCCTAAACTTATTAAATTACAGCAGCCTAATTATTTTAAATATTTTATTGGAATAATGCAGCCGCCAATATAATTATTTCATTGGAATATGAAAAAAAAACTTACAACACGCTTTACTCTCATTTCCTCCACCTTCCTCATACTCTCTCTTTCTCCTCTGAAAAAAAAAATTCCCAATTCTCATTTTTCCTCCATCATCATTCAACACTGCACCATCCTTCATTCTTTTTAATTTTATTTTTGAAAACACTGTTTCTCTCTACAGTTTTCCTTCATCTTCATCCCTTTCATCTTTGTTGCTTTCATTTTCTTGATGCTTTAATTTATTCGTCTATGTTGCTTTTAACCAGATAATAAGTCGATAATTTTCCTCCGTTAAGGATAATAATGATTATTAACATCATTTTGAAATATTTGTATTTAAAAAATAACATCATAGTTATTCTTATCTTTATATAATAATAATAATAGTAATAATAATAATAATAACAATATAACAACAACAATAATAAAAATACTTTCTATAAAAAATAAAATAATAATATTATTAATAATAATAATAATTTATTAGTATTGTAAATGGTGAATATTTATAAAATTTATTTTATATATTTATTACATATTAAATATTATAAAAAATTCTTAATTTGGAGAAATTTGCATGTATTAAATTGATAAAAAAGATGGATAACACAATTTTCTTATGAAAAACTCAAATTTGTTATTATTTTTATTTAATTTATTTTATTATGTATTCAATATTTATAAAAAAGATGGATAAATTCATACTATATTTTTGCATATATAAATTCATAATATATAAATTTTATATTCATATGAATTTTATACTCATATGATATCTTTTACAATTTACTTATCACATTGCATTTTATAAAAACTTTTTCTTTTAAATTTTTCAACAATGATTATTTGTTTAAGATTTGTCAGAGATTCCTTATAAAATTTAACTGTGTTTAAATATATTTTCTATTATATGATAAAATTATATATTATCAATAGAATTAATAAATTTACAATACAGAAAATTTAAAAATTATACGCATGCCTGACGGACCTAACCTATTATTTTGACGGGCCGACAAAATATTTACTTAAATTGAACAAGTATAGAGATCATATATTAATGAATTCTGAATTACTATAGCATATAACTTCTAAATTACTACACAAATTTAACAAACATAATCAAATTGTGTTATGCATCTTTTTTTGGTAGAACTATTAACAATTATAAAAATTATTGGCATGCCCGACGGGCCAAACCTTTTTTTCCACCATATATTTGGTTTAATAGCAATTAAACAATCTATCTATATCCTAACAACTACTACATAATAAATTAAATTAATATTTATATGACAATTAATATTGATTTTTTTCTGTTAATTCGTATAAATTAAAATACATTTTTTAACCATAACCATATTATATTTATTTAATATTTATACCGACTTTACGTGACCCGTGCGGGCGCACGGGTCCTTTACTAGTTTGAAATAAAATGATATCCCAAAATGAGTGATTCATTTCAATTTCCAATACACTTTTTCCAATTCTACCCTCTAATTAATATATATATATATATATATATATATATATATATATATATATATATATATATATATATATATATATATATATATATTGTAACACCCCACACATATTTGTCTAGAATAATATGCATAAAGTATTATAAATGGTTCATAAGACAACAATTACATAATGTTTTGCAGCGGAAATCAGAAGTGTACGAATACAAAAGCCGAATGTATCATGGCCAAAACACAAGTACATCATAATAGTACATGTCCAAAATACATAAACTAACAAGCACGATAAAAACTAAAAGAAATATCCAAGCATCGCCAAGAGATCTAATCCATCTTTCCCTTACCGCGATCTTGCCTCGAACCACCTGAAAAAATAATTTGAATGGGATGAGATTACTAAATCTCAGTGAGTCCGCCTATCCTATTAGTTCACTCGGATCTAAAGGGAACATACAAGCAAACGGATCCACCGTGGGTCCGTGGTTTTCCTCACGGTCAGGTACAAATACACAACAAGGACAATATCATCAATGGAAGTCCCACGACTAACCAACGAGATATTATTAAGTACGCAAACAACACACAAGTGAAAAGTTGCTAGCACAATCACGTCGCCATGATTGTACCAACCCACCGGAGAGGACCTACTGATATTGCCTATGTGGCATCACTAGGGGTGAATAAGCAAGTGATCTTACCGATATGGTATCACTATCACACCGTACCAACATCCGATGTTTTCCTGCCAGAGGAAATGCCTTTTTCAGTACATGGTGAGTATACACCAGATCATTCCCACCAAGCACTAGCATTTCTTTAGGTAACACGATGAGTATACACCAGATCATTCCCGTCGAGTACCCACATATGTCATACCGATCAATGAGTATACACCAGATCATTCCCATTGGCGGCCATCCACGGAGTATACACCAGATCATTCCCGCGTGGAAGGGGGCATAAAGATGACAACATATATGCAGCAATAATACAGCCATCAAGAATAAAGGAGAAATTCAGTCCAAAATACATATGCTTCACATGTTATCAATGTCGCACATAACAGAAGGTACGTCAGATATATCGAAAAATATCATTTTTACACCAAAGCTAATTTTCCTAGATACTACATCTAACTAGCTTTCCAACGGTATATGGTACGCGTCAATCGGACGTACGAGGTGGGAGATATGAATTTCCCAAGTTTCTGAATTTTGCTTCTGCGCCCAGTGTAACCGGTTACGTATATATATATATATATATATATATATATATATATATATATATATATATATATATATATATATATATATATATATATATATATATATATATATATATATATATATATATATATATATATTTATATGAGGAGGGTTATATTGACTCCAAGAGTAAGTGATAATAACTTACTCCACATCATGACCATTAAATCTTTTCAATCTAATGGTTAAAAACAATAAGTCATTAAATGTGGAAAGAGAAAACTATTCCTTATTATTTTTAACCATTAGATTGAAAAGAATTAATGGTCAAGATGTGGAGTAAGTTATTATAACTTACTCTTGGAGTCAATATAACCCTCCTATATATATATATATATATATATATATATATATATATATATATATATATATATATATATATATATATATATATATATATATATATATATATATATATATATATATATAATACAAGAGAAGGTGTCAGTTGTGTTTTGGTGATGATTATAAAAATTACAATTAAAGACGAGTATTAAAAAATATTTCAATCTTGTGCATTCATTTGATTGAATCGAAATTAAATAGTTATAGTAAAAAATGAGAAAAATTAATCTTGACAATTCCTACATATCATTTGAATAAGAGTTTAATGGACATACACGTAGATTGTCAGGTCTCGACCATCTCTTGTTAAACAACACGAGCAATGGATGGTGACGCATGGAATCACATATACAAATGATTCCGAGAAGGTAAAATGCTTTCAAATATTCAAGGAGGATTTGAAATACATAGAGAACTTTAATAATCAAGGAAACCAGAGTTACACAGTTGGGTTAAATTCATTTTCTGATTTAACTGAAAAAGAATTTTACGGTAAATATACTAGAAACAGTATTCCAGACAATTTTTCTTCCCACAAACCGAAAATTATACCCCGTACCCCTACAAAAAAATTGGACAAATTTACCCCTGTATAAATAGTATAAATTTTAAATTTTTTCACTTTTCACTCATTCAGACAGTTTTTGCTTCACCAACCGGATAACCCAACAATGAGTTTTCCGGTTCTTCACCTCCTCAGCCGGATAACCCCCCCTTGGGGTATCCGGTTCTTATTTTTATTTTTTTTCGTTTTTTTTTTTAATTTTTATTTTGATTTTTTTATATTATATTTAATTTTTAATAACATTTTATTTAATTTTTAACTATATTTGATTTTTTATTTTTTAGTGGTTCGTAGAAGAGGAGGTGCGATCGATGGAATACGTCAAAGAGGAAGACAACGTCGAGAGGCTGATGGCGAGGGACAGCAGGGAGTTGCACCTGAGGTTGGTCCGCAGCACCCGGCATTTCCCGGAGGACCGACTGATACTTCTTTATTGATTAGATATCGGAATCATGTTGCCTGTCATTTATGGTTGGGCGAGGTACGTAAATGTTTTCTTTTAGGTTCAATAATTTAAAAATTTATATTGAATATTTTTAAATTATATGTACTTATATATTAACACACATATACTACAAATTATTTTCAGGAGAGACGACCAAAGTCAACCTTAAAGGTTGTTGCACATGGCAGCAAATTAATAGGATGGGTTCCGGCAATGCTCCCAAGGCAGATGAATGATTGGTTAGTTGCATATGGTCTATCATCTTTGCAGTATACTAGTTTGGCCAGGGTAGATACGCATATTTTATCTACTTTTGTTGAGAGATGGAATCCTGAAACATCATCATTTCATATGTCGTTCGGCGAGATGACCATCACGCTAGATGATGTTTCATGTCATCTTCATGTACCGATTAGGGGCGAGCTAGTTGACCCCAATTTTGTTGTCACTGATTATGATGCTATCCATCTAGCTGTTGAGTTGTTTGGTGTTTCACTGAGTGATGCAACTAGGGAGGCTTATTCTGTTAGGGGTCCTTACTATAAATTGGATTGGTTGAAGCAAGTTTTTAAGCAACAAAGAGCTGCAGATAACTTTACAGGTGCTATGAGAGCATACATGATGTTGCTATTAGGTTGTACTATTCTTGCCGACAAGACTTTTACTCTTGTCGAGGCAAAATATCTACCACTATTGAGATATTTGGATACTTGTGGAAGATATTGCTGGGGGGCAGCTGCAGTGGTTACTCTATACAGATACTTAGGGGATGCTTCATTTTATTCATGCAAGCAGCTTGGCGTTTATGCCTCTCTTCTTCAGGTACAAAATTTTACTTATGATTTAGTTATACTTAATTATTTAATTTTTTTGTTTAATTTAGTTTATTATAATTTAGTTTAATTTATAATAGTAATGTTTTGTTACAGTGTTGGATTCATGAGTATTTTCCAACTGTTGGAAAGAGAGGTACTTCTGGGTTATGTGGCATTGATAGTCCAATGGCTAGGGCGATGAAATGGGAATATAGGCAGGGGACGCAAAAAGTGGATGACATCCAAGTTGTGTTAGATCAGTTGACCCCTCGGGATACCGTCTGGCTCCCTTTTGAGGATCATAGGGAGCACCGTCCTTTTGATGATATCTGTTTGTACCGGGGTGGTTTGAAGTGGTATGGTACTGTAGTTCTATATTTACCTGAAAGATGCATGCGTTAGTTTGGATACAGACAGTACATACCGATTGCTCCTCCTAATTTAGACACACTTGATGTGGATGTTGAGTGGGCTACATATATGCAGAGTGTGTTGCAGGTGATCCGATCCCACGATGCTTCCCCAACTGTGTTTGCCACCATACCATATGAGACAGACGATGATTATTTGGCGTGGTATTATACGGTGTCACATCCTCGTTTGAGAGCACCACGAGGTGATCAGCCGATGGAGGTACCAGTGCCTGTCTATGACGAAGGACCGTCTGACCCGAGGTTATCATTTATATCTCATGAGCTTCATCCTTACTTACAGTGTCATCAGGCATGTCCTGAAGACGAACAGTTTCTAGAGATATTTAGAGCACTCAGACTTGCACAGGGCGGACCATTACCTAGGGAAGGTCCAATTACTTATGACAATGAGTCTGATTGATGTCACATTTTATGTTTATATTTATGTTTTAGTTTGAGACTTATGTATTATTATGAGATTTATAGAGTTATGTATTATTATGAGACCTATAGTTTGAGATTTACTATTTATAATCCATTTGTCAACATATTAAAATTCAATATCATAAAATCAAACTAAATAGTACCAATGTTGTAATATCATAAAATCAAACTAAATAGTACCAATGTTGTAATATCATAAAATCAAACTAAGCTGACATATTTTGGCAGTATAGGCGTAAGCCGTTGCCAATGTTGTAACTGCCCGGCAAATCCTACCATCCAAGAATTTGCATCTTTTGTGCGATATTTCTTCCAATCAGTTGTGACGGGTGGCAACAGGAATCCTTCATTCATGTTTACCTGCACATAAAATAAATATTAGAAAAAGTCAAATAGGGAAAATTGTGTTACTAATTACCTGAACCCAATGATTTCCATTGACAAATCTGATGCAGTAAATGGATGCATTAGGTGAATGTGCACCCGTCATAGGAAAGTAACTCAAACTAGGGTTACCTAATGAGACGAGAACAACGTTATACCAATTAGCTATTACATAGCCCAACTCAGGTAACGTCATCCATTTATTTGGTGGTTGTTGTCCTAAAGTTTCTATCACCAACGATGATCTCACTGTTGGAAGGTGTTTACCAAATAAATCCTCATACAACTTGCTTCTAGGACCTATAATTTCTTTCTCCAAATCCCGACGAACCATTGACCATCCATCTGTGCCATAACCATGCAAAGATGCAATGGCTCTAAACCCACAATTTCCATCATCTCTTACATCAACAATGTCATCAATAAATGGTCTGATGTAATCTAGAAATTGTACAATGTATTTATCAAATTCTTTATTTTTTGAGGTTTGGGATAGTTGTGAACATAACCTCTTTGAAGATTTTTGCGAACCCGAATGTGCTTGATCAACATACTCATATCCTGAAGGATCACGATAAACATCATATCCCACAAGTCTCTTCCCTTTCTTCTTAACCCCTCCTTTGGTTTTAATTTTTTCAGGCGGTGGACACATCTTTGTTGTAGTCGGATAAGTAATCTCACACACTCTGCTTTTTAATGCTCTTTTTTCGACAACATCTAGTGACCTACACCTTTTCCAAATTTCATCGATTGCATTTGTCATGTCTATTTAGGATCCATCATCTGCATCTACATCTTGATTTCCTTCCATACTTAGTTTTCTCCAATGAATATGAATAGTCTCAATTGGTATCGCATCACCACTCAATGTATATCTCCCTAACTCACAAGCACATGGTAACCCATATACTTTTCTATGATTACATCCGCACTTTTGAGTATCGGTACCCACCATGTCAATCCTCAACCACTCTTCAGCAATTTGCCTCAATGCAGCTCTTGATACTGAACCACGCAAATTTGAATAAAAAGGACTAGTGTGCTCATGCTCAACTTCATAAAAACTATTCTGAAATGAAGCTCTAACGTTGCCCACTTGTATCCTGATATCGTCATTCATAGCCTCCCAACATTTGCATAAATCACCTAAGTTATTATCTAACATTTGCTTAAGTTTCCAATGTGGAGACTCCACCCTTTAAATAAAACAAAACAACTAATTATCCGTAATATTAAGATAAAGAAACAATGTCGATAAAATCACATAAACATACCTATTTGTTGTGGTGTTGCCCAAATGTAACACTTGATTGATCCATGCTTCGACAAATCGATGTATGTGCGGTGTCAACCATGTGTCATTCACATAATCAATAAAACCTTTGGAGTCAACACATGCATCCTCAAGTTATTTCAACCTTTGATGGTACTCCATCTCATCACTAGCCCTTGTAAGTTCAAACCACATTTTCTCCACTGTTTCTCGCATATCATCCACAACATGTTCCTTACACTTTGATTTCACGTTTTTGTTGATGTGAAATCGGAAAAGCAAATTAGTTGTCTTTGGAAATACTGTTTCAATGGCTTTCATTAAAGCAAGATCTCTATCAGTCAAGATTACTGAGGACAATCATCCTTCTTGATAAACAACTGTTTCAACTTATCCAATACCCAACAAAAAGTCTCTGTCTGCTCAGATTCCATATAGACAAATGCAACAACAAATGTTAATTTAGTTGATGTCATACCAACTATTTCAAACAACGGTTGCCTGTACTTGTTTTTCTTGTATGTGCAGTCCAATCAATACAATAGGAAACATATTCAACAACTTCACTGATTCTGGATGAGCCCAAAAAATATCTCTCACAACTTCTGACTCATCCTTTTTCCTACTCCAGTAAACATAACATGATTCTTCAACCAACTTGAGTAATTGTTGCATTTCTGTTCTGGGACCCCTTATGTCTTTTGGTATCTTACTCTTATGTTTGTATATTTGCGTGATCCGAGTGACATTCTCCGGGTCACGCTCTTGCAATGACAATAATATGTGTCTAGGTGGAACATGGCGTTTTGTCAAATCAACAATATGTTGCTTATCATCTGTATTTAGTCGACTTACGAAAGCATGACCTTCAAATCTATCAGGTAAGCCGTGGTTGTGTACTCCGCATTTTACATCAATCTTCCATCCAGAACCATCTTTCGATGGTGTTAACCTAATTTTGAAAGGACAACCACATCTCTTACTAGCGCTTTGGGTTTCGCTATCTGTTTTTTTGTATTTTCCACTTTTATCACAACCAAATACTAATTTATCACTTCTTCCTCTCTTGCCTGTTTTGGTATCTGAACGAGTTATTATAACTGTCATTTAATTCCTGATTCCAATCTCCTTAATCCAACTTATCGCCTCTTCTCTTGTAGCAAATTTTTTACCAGTTACAAAAACATCAGTTGTATCCACACATGTTTGATTTACATCGCATTTCATCAAAGGAGGATCCACACCTAAATATATAAAATTAATTTAGTTTAATATATAATTAAAAAAATTTAAAAAAAAAGGAACCGGAACACCCACTAAGGGGATATCCGGTTGAGAAAACAACAAACCGGAACACCCATTAGTGGGATATCCGGTCGAGAATAATGGGAACCGGAACACCCAAACCTGGGTTGTCCGGTTTTGAATATTTACTAACCGGAATTTTGCATCTTTGGATATCCGGTTGGAGCAACGTAACAGTTTCCAGCCACTCAGGTGTCCGTACAAACAGTAAAAATAAAAAAATAAAAATTAAAAGTTGAAAAGGACAAAATTGGAATTTTTTAAAATTGTAGGGGTATTGGGATAATTTTCCTACAAACCTAGAGTATTATTCAACCTGGCTGATGATATTCTAAAAAATCTAGACTGGAGATAGAAGGGAGATGTCACCCCTATTAAAGATCAAAAAGATTGTGGTATTGCATATGTTTTCTTTCTTTCTTTTTGTGAACTATAACTTGAGATTTGTATCCTATAACATAAGTGTGTTAATTTAATGAATGTTTTATGTTTTAGATGCTTGTTGGGCTTTTGCAGCTATGGCAGCTGTAGAAGGTATTTGGAAGATCAAGAATGGCAGTCTGCTCACATTATCAGAGCAACAGTTAATTGACTGTGATCCAAGGAGTCATGGGTGTGACGGTGGTTATACTAAAAACGGCTTTTGACATATAATAGAGAGCGATGATATTCTTGAAGAATACGATTATCCATACCATGGAAAACCTCGAGTTAAATGACGAGAACACGCCTGATATTTCTATAAGTTCTTACTAGGGGTGGCAAAATGGATGGATTGGATGAATGTGGATTGGATGGTTAATGGATGGATCAAACAAATCCACTAAACTCTCTTAATAAAAATTCAATCCAAACCATCCATTAAAGAATAAAATCCATCCAATCCATCCGTTAACCTATTTCTAATGGATAGATATCCATCAATTCAAAACATAAATAAAAAATTCTTAATTTGTTTTTAAATTTCATAAAAAAATAATTTAAATATTCTAAAATAATTTTTTCGTTTTCCAAAAAAAACTCGACTTTTCGTTTTTCCGAAAAAACTCTTTTTTTTTCCGTTTTTCCAAAAAAAAACTCGTTTTTTTCGTTTTTCCGTAAAAAACTCGATTTTTCATTTTTCCAAAAAACTCGACTTTTTTACTTTTCCGAAAAAAAACTCGATTTTCCGTTTTTACGAAAAAATCCACCTATTTCGTTTTTCCGAGAAAACTCAATTTTTTCGTTTTCCCGTAAAAAACTCGACTTTTCATTTTTCCGGAAAAAAAACCCGACTTTTCATTTTTCCGGAAAAAAAACCCGACTTTTCGTTATTCCGAAAAAACTCATTTTTTTTGTTTTTCCAAAAAAAACTCGACTTTTTTTGTTTTTCTGGAAAAAAACTCGATTTTTTTGTTTTTCCAAAAACTAGATTTTTTCGTTTTTCCGAAAAAACTTGATGTTTTCGTTTTTTCCGAAAAAAACCTGACCTTTTGTTTTTCCAAAAAAAAGCTCGACTTTTCGTTTTTCTGGAAAAAAACTCGATTTATTATTTTTCTGGAAAAAAGCCCAATTTTCTGTTTTTACGGAAAAAACCCGACTTTTTCGTTTTTCCGAAAAAACTTTATTTTTCGTCTTTCCGAAAAAAACCCAACATTTCATTTTTCCGAAAAAACTCGATTTTTCGATTTTCCGGAAAAATACTCTATTTTTCCGTTTTTCTGGAAAAAAATCCGACTTTTTCGTTTTTCCTAAAAAACCTGTTTTTTTGTTTTTTCGAAAAAACCTTGATTTTCCAAATTTGTTTATTTAAAAAAAAACTACTTTAGTTATTTTTGAAAAAAAATTAATTTAAAGTATAAAATAAAAATAATCCTTTGGATTATCAAAATGTGTTGGATGGATTGGATTTATCCATGTATATAAATGGATGGATTCAATCCATCCATTAACTTATTTTTTATGTGGTGGATGAATTGGATGAATTTTTTGGTGGATGGATTTAAATTTAATGGATCCAATTGACACCCTAGTTCTTACACATTTGTACAAAGTAATGATGAACGTCAATCACCACGGGTCGTGGTACAACAGCCAGTATCAGTTGACATTGCTGCTAGAGGGAAAGCTTTTCAAAAATACAATGGCCGGATTTTTCAAGGACCATGTGCGCTGCGTATCACCCATTTTGTTACTATAATTGGTTACGGTGAAGAAAAAGGAGTGAAATATTGGTTGATTAAAAACTCTTGGGGTAAAGCCTGGGGTATTAATGGGTACATGAAGATAATAAGACAAGCTGGTGGTTCTGATTGTCACTGTGGAATTGCTATAAAACCTGTGTACCCAACATTATAGTATTCTACCTTCAATGTGTTCCTTCTTAGTATTGGTGTTGGAATTTAGCTTTTTTTTATATCTATAAAAAGAAATAAAGTCCTACTAATTCAAAGGACTATAAAAAAGCATGGTGTGTTTTTTTGAAATGACATATATTAGTGTTGCTTTGCATTAAAAAGATTATTTAAATCAATGGTTTTTGTGCGGTGGTTTTTAGCTTCTACTCAGTAGGTTTAACATTGATTGTTTATCTGTGTAGCTTTGAATGTGGTGTTCCTTTTCTTGTATTTGTTATTAGAGCAGTGGATTAAGTAAAATCTGATCCTTTGATTTTCTTACAGTGTTCAAGAGTCTAATCATCCTAATCATGAAGTATCTTATTGGTGTTTGCATCATCGTCTTGTGGGCATTTACATATCCAACTATGTCTCGAGTGTTGGATGAATCATCTCTTATTAAACAACACGAGCAATGGATGGTGACGCATGTAATCACACATGCAAATGCTTCTGAGAAGGCAATGCGCTTTCGAATATTCAAAGAGGATTTGGATTATATAGAAAAGTTTAATAACGAATGAAACAAGACTTACACAATTGGCTTAAATGCATTTTCTGATTTAACTGAAGAAGAGTTTTACAATAAATATGTTGGAAAACTGGGGTAAAATTGAGATATAAATGGCTACATTAAGATAATAAGATAAGAGAAGCTGGTGGAGCTAAAGGTTATTGTGGCATTGCTATAAGTGTTGTTTACCGAACTAAACAGTATTTTCATTTCTATTGTCGTGGCAAATTTGTCCATTTTATATTAATAATATATATAGTGACTGAATATCTGTCGCTAAGGTGAACTCCATATTAAAAAATTTGAATTTATCGCTAATTATATTGCTAAGTAGAACTCTGTCGCTAAATTGTGTCAAAGATGAATGTAATAACCCAATTAAATGAGTATCTAGAATCACATAATTAAGTTGTTAATTTAGGTACGGAAACAAAATGTAGTAGTAGAAGAATTACACAAGTACATATGTCTCGCATATATTACATCATATGCCCAAAAAATTATAAATAGTAACTCAGAGTTATCACAAAAGTACAACGGAAACAACAAAAACAATTTAGGCAAATCTTCCAAAGAATCCCGTTACACCATATTTCCTTTACCTTTAGCTAATAGAACATGATAACAAGGTTGAGAATAAACTATCTCAATGAAGTTCTTCTATCTTATGAGTCCTCTCAACAATAGGATTTTTACCTACCAATTTTTATTCTTAGGATCCTCATCTTATTTATTCTAGATTTACGCAACACATAATACAAAGGGTGTTTCAAGATAGTTTCCGCTAAACATATCTTAGTTTTTGTTAGGCACTGATATATACCATGTGCCATATGATGTTTTTTTATCTTGAACATGTATATAAATGATGTCGTTAGGCACTTATGTTGTATCGATGGTTGGAGAAAGGTTGGTTCTGCAACTATCCTTGAGTTTTGGTGATAACAATGTATACAAAATATAGAGTACAATTTTATACTGTATTGTTTTATTAAGTGCGCAGATTCTGAAAACAAACTGTAGACTCTGAATTAGGAAGTTATTGACTCTAGACAAGTGAACTCTAGACTCTGGACAAGTGAACTCTGGACTCTGAAAATCAAACATGCGCCAAAGAAAGATACAAAGATGTGTTTACAACAAAAGTCAAGCATCTAAATTATCAAGTCAATGCTTCTGAAAGATATTCATCCAGAATGACTCTGACGAAGACTCTGATCATTCAAGCTTCTAGAATCTCAGGCCTTTATACTCAAAACTTTAAAGTCTAATTTCAACTAGGAACTAAATCATTGATCTGAACTCTGATTAAGCTTTATCATCTAATATAAGAAGCCTTTGATTCAAGAGGATAACTTCTGAAAGAAAAAATAGTACAAAATTAAATATCCTTTCCACTACCCTGTAAATCATGAAAAAGAACCATACTATTGTACCAACGTTGTTTCCACTTGTCCCATCCTCTCTCTCACCATGGGTTAAGCGTCACTTTACTATGGTACAATGAAGCGCTTTCATGCAAGTTGTGACATTGAGGATATTCCAACTTCATTATCCAACAATATTCTTCTTCTATTTAAAGAGGTCTTGGAAGTTTGGAAACTATTGAAGTAATGAGAATGAAAAACAAAGAAACTACAAAAAGAAGAAAAACTATTGTTATCAAAGTTTTATATCTTTTATTTTTTGTTAAAAAATCTTGTTTGTATTAAACTCGTGTATCTGCTCATTTAGAAGCAACTTTGTAAATACAGTCTTGTATTGTTAATCGTGGGTTGATTTCCTTGAGGGACTAAGGTATAGTCAGAATCCTTGAGAAGTCATTGACGATTAGTCTTTGAGTTGTAATAAATTTTTGAGTTGTGGATTAAGTACTTATTGAGAAGGAAAAATAACTTTGGCAGTGGACTGGAGGTAGTTTTGTTAACAACGAACTAGGATAAAATTCTCATGTCTTATTTTTGTTATAAGCTTTGATGTTTGGGTTCTTGGGTGGGAAAAAGTTTTAATATTGAAATCCAAATCAATCCCCTCTTTCTTGTGTTTATTTGAATCTTCAATTGACATCAAAGCTCTGGTTCTAGTATTGAATTTTTTATATCAAACACTTAACGGTGTCAGAAAAAGATCATGTTGTTGCAAAACAAAATGGTAGTTATTAACAATGATAAAGATCATTACTCTACTAGACCATCCGTCTTTGATGAAGACAAGTTTTATCATTGGAATGATAGAATTGAAAGTTTCTTCCTTGGTTATGATGCATATTTGTGGGACATGGTCACAGATGGCTACACAGATCCTCTGAATGAAAATAGTGCCAGAATGGAAAGAAGCAAAATTAGTGATCAACAGAAAAAGAACAACAAAATCTTCATAGGTCAAGAACTATTATGAACTTGTTCAAATTCTAAAGTTGGTTTTCATAAGTAAAAAATTCACTATGCATAATTCAACCCCTCTTCTTGTGTATTTTTCTCACCTTCAAAAGCCACCGAAGCTCCATTTCATTGCTTCGCCGGACCTGCATTACCTCCACTTTGCATTTACACTTCCTTCCCTTCCCCTTCATTTGCTTCCCAATTTTATGAACAACAGTACAAGGTCCATCCTCTCTAGCAACATTGGACATGCTTCACTTCCATCATCAGAACGGTTTCTCATACCTACTACATCACTAATACCCTTTGATACCAGTTTGATATTTGCAACCATCTTTATAATGACCAAAACGTCCATAACTCAAACATAGCAATTGCAACCCTTCATATTCAATCTTGTAGATTCTTAAGTTAAAAAATTAGAGATTAAAATTAAGTTTTACAATATGTTGACAAACTGTAAATTACAGCAGTTACAGCTCTTAACTGGCAGAAAATAATTCTATCTGTAAATAATTATTTTGTTCCTTTTCTATATAGTTTATTTTAGGTAGTTTCTTATTATGATTTATTCTTTCTTTAATTTAGGATTTCCTTCCTAAACTATAGTCAATCACCTGTTGTAATTCCCTCTATATAAAGGAGGAATTCTTGTACAGTTATAATATAATACCATCAAATATTTCAACTTGGTATCAGAGCAACGATCTCTACGCCTCTGATTTGCAGCCATGGTTGATAGTTCCTCAACCACCAGCGATGATCAGAATAAAGAGGAGATTGTCGCCCCCAAAGACCTGCTGCGAGTTTTTTCGGCTTCTGTCCAAATCACCACCTTTCGACTCAATGGGTCGAACTACTTCCGGTGGCACCAATCTTTCCAGTTTTATATTCGTGGCAGAGGAAAACTCGGATACCTCAATGGTGAGCGACCCAAGCCAGATACTGCTGATCCACAATATGCTGTTTGGGATGCTGAAAAATCCATGGTCATGACTTGGGTGGTAAGCTCCATGGAGGAGGACATTAGAAGCAATTACATGTGCTATTCCACAGCCAAAGAGCTATAGGATAGTGTCACAGAAATGTATTCTGACCTTGGAAATAAATCTCAGATTTATGAACTCACCTTGCAAGCCATAGAAATTCGGCAGGGAGGTAATAACGTGACAAAATACTTCCACTCTTTGAAGCGGGTTTGGCAGGACCTTGATCTCTTCAACACTTGCAAGTGGAACTCAGCAGAGGATGTCAAACACCATCAACAGACAGTGGAAGAAGGTAGAATATTTCAATATCTTGCAGGTCTAAATGAGGAACTAGATGAAGTTCGTGGCAGGATCATTGGGAGAGCAACCTTACCTTCATTGGGTGAGGTCTTTGTTGAAGTCAGAAGAGAGGAAACTAGGAGAAGTGTGTTGATGGGAAAGATCAAAATTGTTCCACCTCCTCCCGAGACCAATGCTCTTGCTGCAGAAACTACTGCCCTTAAAAGTTCAACTAACCAGAAGAATTTTTCAAACCTCTGGTGTGACCACTGCAACAAACCACGTCATACCCGGGAAACTTGCTGGAAAATTCACGGGAGACCAGCTCATCTAAAGGGCAACAAATCAGGCCCTAAAGTTCACAGACCCTTTCCTACAGCTCGTGAGGCAGAAAAGACTTCTTTGAGAAAGGAACAAGTTAAGGAACTCATAAGGTTGTTAAATTCTAATTTTTTTTATCTGGTACCCCAAGTGGTTCCGTGGCACAAACAGGTAATTCGAGTACACCTAGCTCCTTCAATTGTACCTCAAATATGTGTGTACCTTGGATCATTGATTCAGGTGCCTCGGATCATATGGCCAGTCTTTCTTCTTTATTTGAAACCTATTCTCCTTCTTTTGGAAGTGAAAAATTAGAACAGCAGATGGTACTTTCTCCGCAATTGCAGGGAGAGGGAATATTACCTTATCTAAAACCATTGACTTAAAAACTGTTTTACATGTACCTAAACTTACCTATAACCTTCTCTATGTTAGCAAAATCTGCACTGATTCCCATTGCAGTGTGAAATTTTTTTACACTCATTGTGTTTTTCAGGACCGAACTTCGGGGAAGATGATTGGCAGTGCTAAGATGATGGATGGACTTTACTGCTTTGAGGATACGTTCGAAAATAAAGAAGCTCGGGGTCTAAGTGATATGATTTTCGTACCTGTTAGGGACCAAATAATGTTTTTGAATGTGAAAGTTGTGTTCTTGCTAAAAATCAGAGAGCTCCTTATTACTCTCAACCTTATCATGCATCTAGACCTTTCTATTTAATCCATAGCGATGTTTGGGGTCCTTCAAAAATTACAACACAATTTGGAAAAAGGTGGTTTGTAACATTTATTGATGATCACACCCGATTATGTTGGGTCTATCTTATGCATGAAAAATCTGAAGTTCCTAGTATATTTAAACTTTTTTCACAAATGGTAGAAACTCAATTTGACACAAAAATCTCCATTTTGAGGAGTGACAATGGAACTGAATATTTTAACAAAAATCTCAATGAGTTTCTAAAAAATAAAGGCATTCAGCATCAATCGACATGTCCAAATACTCCTCAACAAAATGGCACTGCTGAGAGGAAAAATAAACATCTCCTTGAAGTGGCTCGTGCCATCATGTTTGAGAGTAATGTTCCAAAATATTTGTGGGGGGATGCTATCCTAACAACAAACTATCTTATAAATAGAATGCCCACTCGTGTGTTAAATTACCGCACACCTTTGGACACTTTCAAAACAATTTTTCCAGCATGTCGATTACATACTAAAATGCCTTTAAAAGTGTTTGGTTGTACTGTTTTCATGCATACACCCTCCATATCTCGGTCTAAATTGGACCTAAGGGCAGAAAAGTACATTTTTGTTGGATATTCTCCAAACCAAAAAGGGTACAGAGTATTTAATCCTATTACAAAAAAGCTTTGTGTTAGCATGAATGTTACCTTTCTAGAACATCAACCTTTTTTTCAAAAAAATTCCCTTCGGGGGGAGAATGATAATTTGAGTGAAGACAATTTTTTACATTTGCATGAACCATTGCCTATCCCTGTTGTGCATACTGAAAATACAAATTTTATTGATCAAAGAAATGAACACAACAAGGAAGACCATGTGGAAACAAGTCCTAAATTTTCCAAAGGAAATCCTATGCCAGACTTAGGTGGAGCCCGAGCAGGGAAAGAAATACCACAGTCAAATAAAGAGTGTCGTGTTTATATTCGGAAATATCCTAAAAGGATCAAAGACCAGTCCATCATCTCAGCAACAAACCAAGCAGAATTTCCGGAGGAAGGCCAAGGAGAAATACCAAGAGAAAGTCGAGGTAACACTGAAATTCCAACTTCTACTATTGAACTGCCCATAGCTATTAGGAAAGGAACCAAAACCTGCACTAAAAACTCAAAAAAGACTACCACAAACCATCCCATTTCTCAATATGTTTCTTATAAAAATCTTTCCCAAAATCACAGAGCCTTTACCTCTAAAATAATAAATCTATTTGTGCCTAGAAACATTGAGGAAGCATTAGATGATCAAAATTGAAATTTAGCAGTCTTAGAAGAGTTGAATGCATTGAAAAAGACTAGGACTTGGGAACTTGTTGACCTACCACGTGACAAAAAACAGGTGGGCTGTAAGTGGGTCTTTACTATTAAGTGCAAGGTTGACGGGAGTGTAGAAAGGTACAAGGCGAGATTAGTAGCAAAGGGATACACCCAAACTTACGGAGTGGACTATCAGGAGACTTTTGCTCCAGTCGCTAAACTTAACTTTGTTCGAATTCTTCTATCCCTTGCTGCAAATTCCAACTGGCCTTTACATCAATTGGATGTAAAGAATGCTTTCTTGAATGGGGAACTAGAGGAAGAAGTGTTTATGAGCCTTCCCCCGGGCTTTGAAGAAGAACTTGGAAGAAATAAGGTGTGTAGACTAAAGAAGTCATTATATGGCCTAAAACAATCTCCAAGAGCATGGTTCGAAAGGTTTGGAACAGTGGTAAAAGGGCTTGGATATATCCAAAGCCGAACTGATCACACATTATTCTATAAACATTCAACAAATAATAAGATTGCTATCTTGATTGTTTATGTTGATGATATTATTCTAACAGGTGATGATAGTTTAGAACTAAACAATTTAAGGGAGAAACTTGCTAAAGTTTTTGAAATCAAGGAACTTGGCCCCTTGAAATACTTCCTTGGAATTGAATTTGCAAGATCAAAGGAAGGTATATTTATGAACCAGCGAAAGTATATTCTGGATCTTTTAAAAGAAACAGGATTACTTGGATGCAAGGTTGCAGAAACACCTATGGAGCCCAACTTAAAACTACAACCAGCTGAAACAGAAAATATGGTGGACAAAGGAAGGTATCAGCGACTAGTGGGAAGGCTAATATATCTATCTCACACGCGTCCATACACAGCCTTTGCTGTAAGCATGGTAAGTCAGTTTATGCATGCACCAGGTCACGAACACTTGGAGGCGGTTTTCAGAATCCTAAAATATTTGAAGGGATCACCTGGAAGGGGACTTCTTTATAAAAATCATGGACATCTTCAGGTAGAAGGCTACAGTGATGCAGACTGGGCTGGGAGTGTAACAGACCGAAGATCAACATCAGGCTATTGCACCTTTGTTGGAGGAAATTTAGTTAGTTAGAGAAGCAAAAAACAGAATGTTGTAGCAAGGAGTAGTGCAGAAGCGGAATTTAGAGCACTTGCTCATGGAATTTGTGAGTCATTATGGGTGAAAAAACTTCTACAAGAGTTAAAGGTTCATAGTTCTCCTCCAATAAAACCATATTGCGACAACAAGTCAGCAATATCTATTGCACATAACCCGGTCCTACATGATAGGACTAAGCATGTCGAAGTTGATAAACACTTCATCAAAGAGAAGAAAGAAAGGGGGCATATTTGTATTATATTCCCACTACAGAACAATCAGTAGACATCCTAACCAAAGGATTTCCAAAAAACTCATTTGACAACATCACTAGCAAGCTGTCTATGGAGGATATCTTTAAGCCAGCTTGAGGGGGAGTGTTGACAGACTGTAAATTACAGCATTTACAGCTCTTAACTGGCAAAAAATAATTATGTCTGTAAATAATTATTTTGTTCCTTTTCTATATAGTTTATTGGGTTAATACCTATTTTCACCCCTGCCATATGGAGTTGGTTTGAAAAATCCCCCTGCCAATAAAAAATTGCAAGAATTCCCCTAACAATTGAAGATTCTCTCGTTTTAAACTTTGTAAAAAATTTATTTTTAAAACCAACCTTGCCACTTGAAGGACTCTATCATTTTGAACCCTGTAAATTATTATTTTTTAGTAAAATCAACATTGCCCGTCATATTCCGGAGGATTTAAAATGACACAATCTACAAGATTATAAGGTTTAAAATGACTGAATCTTCAAATTGCAAGGTTGGTTTTAAAAACAAAATTTTTATAAGGTTTAAAATGAGAGAATCTTCAAATGTTAGGGAACTCTTGTAACTTTTTTTTTGACAGGGGAATTTTTCAAACCAACCCCATATAGTAGGGGTAAAAATAGATATCAACCCTAGTTTTATTTTAGGTAATTTCTTATTATGATTTATTCTTTGTTTAATTTAGGATTTCCTTCCTAAACTATAGTCAATCACCTGTTGTAATTCCCTCTATATAAAGGAGGAATTCTTGTATAGTTATAATATAATACCATCAAATATTCCAACTCAATATTTTCTAGTGTTAGTTATATATTTAAGAGAAAATCACACTCATTTCCTCTGGTTTTGCTAAATTGCACACATCCCTTCTAATTTGTAAACAGTGACCACTCTTACATTTTTAAAAATAGTCATGCTATGTGTACACTGGTTTTCATACACCGTATGGCATGTACACCTTATGCATACAATTATTAAGTGCTGCACAAAAACCAAAGCATACAAAAAAATTATTAAAAAAGAAAAATGTATACCTAACCGTCTTTTTATAAGGTGTTAGTGTAACTTTAAATGTACACTTAGCATTTCTCTTTTAAAAAACACTCACTGCCCCCTCTCAAGTTAACGTCAGCCTATTTTGATAGAGAACTTTAACGAACTTTTTTGCCTAAAAAATACAAGTGATAAATAAACCAATGTATAAAATAATGAGTCTTCATTTGCATTTTTGTAGAAATTAATGTGAACCCAACAGCTAAAACTGCTCATACTAAATAAACTAATGTTCTATTTCTAACTTTCAACTTTCACTGGAGTGGTCTATCCATTAACACTTCCACGGGACAAACAGTTCAAATCTAACTACATTGTCCTGGATCACAATATGCATATGATTTCGATGCTGCAAGTGACGATGTCACAATTTTCCAAGTAATATGTAAAGGCCAAATTAGTAAAGTTCTTTCCTTCTCTAATTTCTTTTTTCTTTTACAATGATACAAGGAGAACTAATATATCATTGCAAAATGGCAAAATGTGGTGACATTGACATAGTAATCCACGAGCTGTTCTTGCAATATTTTAAGGCCTGGACTAATTAGGAACTGCGAATCTGGTTCAATACTATTCTCATCAACTTATTCACCTTCAAGTTCCTCACCAAATTGCTCCAATCGCTTGGCATCTTCATCCAGATCTCGGACTGTGGCATGGTTTATTAACCCATCATCTTCACTGGCATGTACCTGTTTGCCACCAAACCTGATAAATAAATCAGCATAAGCATGACAAAAGTTAATATCTACACGAAAGGTAAAAGGAAATACAAATTCAATATTAATGCCTATGATTATCCACAATGAAAATGTTTCCCTATATTCCACTTTACTGATATCAATGCCTGACCCTTGAAAAAGATCAAGGGCCTTGCATATCCAGAGTTGGTCAAGAAAACAAGTTAGGGTTTTATTAAAATAGTACCCTAACTTGATTAATAACAAAAACAAGATCTACAGATGGTCAACAGAAGAAAGTCATCATGCCTAGGTATGGTGCTTATATAGTAAGGTAACTTATTAAAGCATGAAAGCCACATCGAAAGTGAAGAGGAAGAAAATGGATGAACTTTCAAGGATTTAATTACCATCTTCCATTCATCAACTCTATGCACGCCTGAGCCCCCTTCCTATCCTTGAATTTAACTAAAACAACACCCTGAGGATGATTCTCGCATACCTGCAGGAAACATGGAACAGAAAAAAAAATTAAAATCAAATACGATGTTAAACGGATACGAGTACAGAAAATAGTCACTGTCTTTGGTACAGGTATGGGGTACAGCAAAATTCCTGAAAATAGGGCATGGTTACAGGAGGTTATGTTGTATAAAAATATGAAAGTACAAACAACCAAACAACATATCCAGATGAAAAATACAACTGCCGTAACATTTTAAGTCAAGTTATCAACAAAACTATCTCATGAAGTAAATCCAGAAATTAAAATATCTTGAAAGAGAGTGCATAACTTGAAGGGTTGAATAGGAATTACTTTCATTTAATAGTAAAGGCTTGGATTTTGTACAGATAGCCCATTGTCATGCTTAATTGAAATGAACCCATGCTAAAAGTAGACTCAATAGTGGTAGGTGAAACTATTTAGGAATGTGCGTCATATTTACCTAGACCTTCTAGTTTCCTCTAGCATGGCAGAAAGTTAATATGGGCAACACCATAGCGATAGAAATGAAAGCTCATACTCATACCAATGGAGATGTGGAAGAAACAATTTTTCAGAATAATGATGTGACATGATATGAAAAGAAAATGGAGGAATACTTTGGGCATGATATGAAAAGTAAAACACTTCTTTTTAGCTTAAAGAAAAAGTTATTTTACAATTTTAAGATTGACGATGTTGTATAACACTAGATGTTAGGTGGTAGAAAGCCGATAAGAAAAGAAAATTGATGTTGAAAAGATGAGAAGGTTACTGTAAGAGCAGTTAAACAAGACAAGAAACAGTCATTAGAGAGAAAATTGGGTTAGCCCTCAACAACAATAATAACCATGTCGTTTCCGACTAGGTAGGGTCACCTACATACATGGATGAGATTACCCCTCTCCATAGTAGCGAAAATGGTAGAATCTTGTCTTAGATGATTTAGTCATGCAAACAGAAAACCGGTAAAATCATCCGTAAAGAGAGTAGACCAGACATGATTGCACAATAGTTACCAAGGAGAGACTAAGGAAAACTAAGGGCCCAAACCATAAGGAAAGATTTGGAGGTAGATGATCTATTTTTTAATACACACGCATATAGGGGATAAAAGGTAGCTTGGTTGTTGGGGTTGTGGAGTTGAGGAACCGAGTAATAGTGAAGTCCAGAGTTCAGCCCCCACCCCCAGCATATTACTAACATAATATAACACATATAAGAACCATAGAAGAATAACTTTTATGTCACTTTATCTTAACAAGGAATCAGACGTCATCAGCCCATATGGAAATGCGCACTACAACAAAGAATTAAAACATATACATATATTTTTCATTTAATTGATGAGTATTTGTTACAAAAGAGAGAGGAGATGGAATATGAAGAGTATCAGTTACATTATCTTTTAAGGCGTAAAGGATTGATTACCTTGACTGCGTCTAAAGGTCCAAGCTTCGTGCATTCCTCTTTAACATCTTCTTCGAGTTCTATGCGCAAATTTTCATCAGCCTGAACAGATTAGGTAATATCAGAAAGTGTCTGATATGAGAAGTTGACTGTGATATGAGAAATTGACTGTAATAAAAGAATTAGAAAATCCTACTATAATCATGTAAATAGCAGTCAGAACTTGCTAAACAAATTTAAACAGAAGTTTGTTTCTATAATCTTTATGCAGCATAACCATGTCCAAAATGAGGGTTAGATATGGTCACATGTTTAGCAATGTACTAGTATGATAATTGTATCTAGAACACGAGAAAAATGCAGAAACATCAACCCTCATCTCGGCAGGAGTGAACATATAGCGAAGGACAACAGTTGTTGGAATAGAAATTTTTGCATCATCACGACCACCTGTGCCATACAAGGAAGATCGCATTAGTATATATGATGCATGGTAAATAAGAAAATAAACTCTGAAAATGAATTCAGAAACTCCAAATTAGCCAAAATCTCTAGACTTAACATACAACTGAGATTGAAATACTTTTAACATGAACCACAACATGCTTTTTTTGCTTCACAATAATCAGAAGGAAATTGGAAAACGTAGATACATTCTAGCACAAATCATTTTAAACAATTATCAAGTCTAAATCTTTGCAGAAACTCTACTATTCAAAGACCAAAGCCCAGTATAAATTGCTTATAGCTTATGGGGGTTTCTTAATTGAGAGATAAATATGTGTTTGCTAACCTATGAAATATTTATAAATTTATAGGCACTTGTGAAGAAGTTAGATGAGGTAGCTTCTTAAAAAGCTGAGATGCAAAAGTTGATATAAAGGTATGGGAGAAGCTATTAATTAGAAGACTTGTAGTCAGGACAAGAACATGTCAGTTTTTCTTTTCCTATCAGTGTTTATTGAAAAGTTTATCCAAACTGGCTCTAAGATGTATAAACTTCAATGAAACATTAACTAATTAGCTCCAAAATGCACTCAGTGACCTCCAAGATTAATGGATATGGGTGAAAGAATTGATCCACTTACACCATCTGGTAAATTGGAAAAATATTTCCTAGAAAGTAAATCTCTATTAAATGTAAAAGGGAAATTCGGCTAAAATTTAAATTGAAGTGGGAATCAATCAAGTTTCTGAAACATCAACTTGAATAAAGTTGGCAACCAAACGTACCCCATCCAAGCATTTTATCTTCCAACTTTTTCGTTCTCTTTTTCTTTTTATTGTCTACTTGCTTGGATACAAACTTCTCTCCTGCATATTTAAAGAAAGCTCTATCAAGCACCAGCAGGAGTGATCAATAACTAAACTATCAACTTGACTGAAACGTAGATTTACCATAGCCAAGTGCAATTATAAAAGCACTGCTTATGAAGCATAAAAAAATTGAGTAAAACCTACCTTTCTGCTCGAATTTAGCCAGAGAGACAGACATCGGAGTCTTATCGCCAGGCCGAAAAGGCGCACCATCCAAAATTTGGATTGCTAGAGCCACCGATGGTTCCTAATGTACACAAACATATAGTTGGAAACCCTGACAAATTCAGCTCTATATGTCACAGGCAGAACTAGAGAAAGAGTTACCTTAAGATATGTAACCAGAGCGTCACCCTTTTTCCTTCCTGTCCCTTTATCAACATAAAGCTTAACACGAGGTCTTTTGGTTTCTGGGTCCTGTTTCAGACAGTCATGTAATTCTTATAAAGCTGGGATGAGCTACCTAAACCTCAAAAATAGCTAGTCTGATATTCTCATGAGTATCCACCGATTTTCATCTTGTAGTGAACTTTTTGAAATAATGATCTTTTGCAAGACACTTTTGGTGAGAGCTAATTCTAAAGAGTTGCTTGGCCCTGTGTTATTGTTTTTTGGTCAGAGTATTGGTAAGCACATGTGCCCAGAAAAGGGAAGAGGCTATCCAAATTCTCATAAAAATATATGGCTTATCATTAAAAAATCATATGAAAGCATTTGAAAAGATAAACATGATAAAATGCAATATATTTTACAGTGCCGACTGTGCTTTCCTTAATTAAATATAACAGATACTTTTAAGGTAATCCTAAACACGGAAAACAAATATATACTATAGATCTTAGTTTTACAAATCAATAGGGAATATAGGAATAAAAAGGTACCTCTTTTATAATTCCATACTTGGAAAATGTTTCCACAACCTACAATAATGCCCAAGTTAGTCTTTGCAAGGAAGATAAGACTTTCAGGTAAGGGGAGACAAAAATTAATGCTTACTTCATCAACAGTGACATCCTCGGGCAACCCAGTGACATAAACATGTGTATTGATCTTTAATTCAAACCAACTGTCAGGAGGTTTATTAGCTTCCTGAAACAGAATGAGGTTAATAGAGATGTTACTTGTCTCCCAAAAGAGGTACTCACTTCTAAGTGAAAGCAACAAAGATAAGAAAATTAAGCAGGTTGATGCCATTTATATTAATAAGATGACCAGATAATGGACACCTTCTTTTCTTCTGGTTTATCTGAAAGCTTCCTCTTTCTATCAGCTACCATATCAGTACTTTCTTCTTTGCTTTCTTCCTTTAAGGCAGTTGCAGAAACATTCAATTCTGAACTATCTTCAACAATTTTAGAGGTATCGGAGTCAGGTACTGTCGGAAAAACTTCCTCTTCTTTCAGGAAGGTCATCTCTTCAACCCCATAAGGCAAAGCACTAGCAGGCGTACACTCCTCCTATCACATAACAACTTCATTAATCCCACCCAAGAGAAAAAATAAAAACAGCTTAACTAAAGTTAAATACAAGAATCAACAAGCTTGATTTCAATAGCCCAGATAATAAAAACCATGAGCAATCAAGATTAATGCAGATCACAACTCTATGGCTACACATGCAGACAAAATTAATTATAATGAACCACGATGTTCAAAAGAAAATATTTTGAGCTGTATGTACTAAAACTAAATGGAAATTTAGAGTGAAAAGAAGTTGTAATTTCTTATGAGTGAAAAGAATTCCCTGACTCATTTTGGGGATCTAGTAGCCAACAGAAGGCGTTGAAATTTCATATCTAACCACCTCT
>NC_081180.1:132241634-132285381 GCF_029867415.1 Vicia villosa | reverse complement strand
TAAAGTCAAGACATAAGATATGTCTCAAAATAAAGAACCAACCATCAACAAAACATCATTAGACCAATTAATCCATCATGAGCATTTTATCAAATTTATCCCTTCTTAGTATTTTTTTATTGAAATAATTCTCTCTTCCCTTTCTGTTTCTTTCAAGTATTGTTGTTTGATGATGAAGATACTGAAGGATAGAAAAACACTTAGAAGGGGGGGTTGAATAAGTGTAGTTTCAAAACTTGTAAGATAAAAACAACTTGCACAATTATTTTTATCCTGGTTCGTTGTTAACTAAACTACTCCAGTCCACCCTTGACAAGGTGATTTACCTCAACTGAGGATTTAATCCACTAATCACTCAAGATTACAATGGTTATCCACTTAGACAACTGCTAAGTCTTCTAGAGTCTTCTGATCACAACCTGATCACTCTAGGAACAATCTGCTTAGATACCCTCTAAGACTTTTCTAGAGTATTCTGATCTACCTGATCACTCTAGTCCTTTACAAATTAATGTAAACTAATTCTAAGAGTATTACAATGCTTCTGAAAAGCTATAATCACAACTGTGATATTTCTCTTAAAATTTAAGCTTAATCTCACTATAATATTACAACAGCAATAAGTGAGGTTGAAGATGAAGTTATGAGAGCTTTTGAATTTGACAGCGTTTCTGTAAATTTGCGCAAGAGTTGTATTCAACTTCTCATCAGAACTTCTATTTATAGGCGTATGAGAAGATGACCGTTGGGAGCATTTAATGCTTTGCGTATTCCGTACAGTATTGCATTTAATGTTTCACTCTTTTGTCAACTACCTCAAGCCTTGCTTTTGCTGTGACTACTGACGTTGCCGTTAATAGCTTCTAACCTTCCTTTTGTCAGTCAGCATAGCCTGCCATCTTGTACTTGATTCTGATTGATCTTTTGTAGATACAACGTTTGAATCTTCATAGTCAATACAGCTTCTGACCTTGAAGTGCTTCTGAGCGTGATACCATGAGAACTTCAGTGCTTCTGCTTCTGATCTCAAGTTCTTCTGATGCTTCCATAGACCATGTTCTGCTTCTGCTTGACCATCTTCTGATGTCTTGCCAGACCATGTTCTGATGTTGCATGCTGAACCTTCTGAGTCAGTGCTTCTAGCGCTGATTTTGTGCATACTCTATATATAATTCCTGAAATGGAAATTGCATAGTATTAGAGTACCACATTATTTCATACAAAATTCATATACATTGTTATCATCAAAACTAAGAATATTGATCAGAACAAATCTTGTTCTAACAATCTCCCCCTTTTTTATGATGACAAAAACATATATAAATGATATGAATTTGCAATCAGAATATCAGACGGCTAAAGACAATTACACAATTATAGCATAAGCATATAAACATAGTGTGTGAATATGTCTCCCCCTGAGATTAACAATCTCCCCCTGAGATAAATAATAATCTCCCCCTGAAATAAATACTGGAAGAAATTTATAATAAAGGACTTCCCTGAGTATTTTCCATTTCAGTTGAGACGATCACATATGCTTAGATTTTCAGAACATTCATAGCTTCTGCTTCTTGCTTCCATAGGACAGCTTCAGAGCTTGAATTTCTTCTTGGATCATTTCATGCCAGATTGTATCAGAACATTGTTGAATGTACCAGAGCATCACCTGAGCATCTCTACATTCTGAAATGTTACAGAACAAACTACACGACAAAAGTCAGAGCATGAATGACACGGAACATAAAATATGTATCTGAGCATATAAACTAATGTTTTAGAGCATATTTAGAACAAAAACATGCATCAGAACATTTAAGAAATAAGAAGGAGTTAGAGTATATTCAATCATCAGAATATCACAACATTCTTCCTTCTTGCTTCTGATCTTGAAGCTTCATAGCACTCAGCTTGCTTCAGATCTCATGAGCATATTCTTTACAGAATTGCTTTTCCCCATCGTTTTGCTTCTTATGTTGAGCTTTTAAGATTTTCTCCAATCCTGGAAAACACTTAAACAACACAGAACTTGCAAGTTCTTGTTAGAAATGTGGAGACGTTCTCCCAGCAACTGATAAAATAAATCAGATCATTTATCACATTTTTCTCTCCCTTTTTGTCATAACATCAAAAATACAAAAGATTCAGATGAAAAACAACATAAAATAAGAGAAGAGAAGGATAATTTTCATTGATGTGCAAAAGAAGAGTTATAAGAAGTACAGGGAGGATGCATGGAAAGCAGATGCAAGAAACAACGAGACAACTAAGACACTAAGACTACCCTAGCTTGGACATAATCTTAGCCAGCATGTCTTGAATCCCAGCGTTGCTCTCAGACTGCCTCACCATGAAAGAACGAAACTCAGCATTGGTGTCCTCTTGCATGCTCATCCGAGAAGCTAGCTCAGCTTGGTTCTTCTGAATGACCTCTAGAGTCTTCACCAGAAGAGAGGGTTCACCAGAAGAAGCTTCACAGCTTCTGTCCAGAGGAACAACATTCTCAGCAGCAGCTTCCATGGTCAGATCATCAACATGATTTTCCTCAACAGGAATAGTCTCAGCAGGACGATCTTCAGCATCAGCATCTTCCATTTGAGCATCTTCTCCATACACAGGAGCAGGAAGATCAGAATCTCCATTCTCAAGGGCTTGAAGAATGGCAGCAAGATTCCTTGGAGCTGAAGGACCTTCAACTTCTGGAGGATCAGCAACTTCTGGGATGACCATATCAGGGTCCTGCTCAGAAGGGTTTTCCCTCAAGAAGTCAAACAACCACTTGAAGTCTCCAGTCAGCACTGGATACTGAGGTCTCCAGACCACAATATCTCTGCAAGGATTATCCAGCAGCTCATCAACAAACATCTTCTCTTCAAGACAGAATCTTCCACCAAGATGAGTAAACCAGAAATCTTCTGACTGCCTCAGAAAGCCATTTGGTCGAGGGGCAAGTTCAACACAGATTTCCTGAAGTTCTTGAAAATAAGCATCTGCTTGTCTTCTGAAAAATCTCCAGAATCTTCTCATAGCAACATCATTCAGTCCACCCTGATGAGCTATTCTTAGAGTGTCAAAGACCCTTCTGACATTCCTCTTTACCATGTCAAAAATTACACCAATAGGATATGCTCGGCGGGATTTTATTTTTGTTTGGGCAGAAACAGGTTTTGGGACAAAATAGGGTTGAGGTTCTCTATCAAGACGGAGAGATGATTCTGCCTCATTTTCAGAATCTAAAACTACTAGCACTGGCTCAGGACGAGGCCTGGGAGTGTAGTTGCAGTCACGGAGCAATTGCTCATGTGATGCAGAGTCTGGAAGATCAGATGAGGGAGAATTTCTTTGAGGTTGGGAAGAGATGGGTTCATAGTTAGCATGAGGTGGGGGTTGAGAAGTGGATATATTTGTGTGAGGTGGAAAGAGAGTTTGAAGAGGTTCAATTTCCAGGACGGGGTTTTCAGGGGTCTGGTCAGAAACAAAGTTTATTTTGGATGGTGAAGGAGGAATGGGAACATTTGTGACGGGTGAATGAGAAAGGGGTAAGAGTATTGGTTACAGGGGAAGAAGGAGGTGTGAGAACACGGACATTGATGGGTGATTCTGATGGGGCTTTTTCTGGTTGATTTATTGGTTCAGGGGTTTTAGCAATATTTATTGGTGCAACTTCTGAACGTAAAGCAGGAACAAAATCAGGTTCAGAGAGATGTATACCTTTGGACACCTTCTGAATAGCCACAGCCACAGCCTCCAGTTTCTTTTGCTTCTTGCTCTTTGGCTCTTCCACAATCTTTACCTTACCAAGAGAGATTTCTCTTCTTCTAGCAGACTCCAGTTTCTCCCTCTCACTGTCAACAGTCTTCTGACCTTCAACATTTTGAGTTGTTGGTCTTTGGACAGTGCCTTCTGGCTGATTCTGAGCTTCTTCTTCTTCTTCAGAATCTCTTAAAATCAGTTTTCTTCTCTTCTTGGTTGTCTTCTTCTCAACAACAACATTCTTAGACTTCTTTTTCTTCTTCTTTACCACCACTTCTTCTTCCTCTGCTGCTTGCTCAGAAACAGCATCCGCTTCAACAACATCTTCTTGCTCAGTAGCATTATCAACAGCTACTGTAATACTCCCTTCGTTCCTTTTTAAGTGTCGTTTTAGAAGAATTTTTTTGTTCCTATTTAAGTGTCGTTTTATAATTTAATGTTATAATTTGTCATTTATACCCTTATTTTCTCAATAACTCCACCTCAAATTTTTCAATTAGTTATTGAAAAAAAAGAGGGTATGATTGAATTTATTTGGAAAGAGAAAAATAAATAAGGGTATAATAGAAAAAGTAACTCTAATAATCCACTATCTTGGTTGAAGAGCTTTTTGCTAAAACGACACTTAAAAAGAAACGGAGGGAGTAGCTTTTACCTTTTCCTGATTATCAGAAGAAGGATCAAGCTTTCTTTTTGTTCTCCTTTCTTTGTTGACAGCAGTGGCTTGAGCACGTTCTGAAGCTTCTTCTGACACAGCAGTGCTAGAAGTAGGAGCTCTTTTTCTTTTGACTTTTTCAGGAGTTTCATTAGATTTATCATCATTGAGAGAGTTAAGATATTTCGTCTTAACTTCTGGAATTTCGCTTCTGAAGAATGATTCAAATTCAGCAAGAACAGGATCTCTTCTGTCTGTATTTCCGGAAGGAGGTTGAGGAGTATGACTGATAGTTTTAATAACATTCATCTTTCTCAAAGTGAAAACATCCAAACAGTTTCTTGTATTGACAACAAGATCTTTGATGGTTCCTTCAGCTTCCAATTCCTCAACAATCTTGGAGTGAACTAGAAGATTTGTAATGATTCTTCCAAAAGGAATAACATTACTCTTCTTCGTTCTGAAGGCATTCCTGGATTCCTTCACAACTTTGCACATATGTTTGAAGATGATATAGATGATATCAACCTTCTTCTGTGTGGCAATGCAATACAGAATGTATTGCTGCTCTTTGTTGATGAAGTCTGCAGAATGAGTGGATTTTCTGTGGTAGAAACATCCTAGTAGAATTTTGGTCCAGATTTGATAAAGCTCCTTCAAATCTTTGACAAGCTTGTTATACTTCCCATTTGTATAAAGAGTAGACAGAACGTTATTCCAGTTTTTTCTTTTATCAAGTTCGTAAACTCCTTCAGCGGTTTTGAGATCAAACATCACTCTCAGAATGTCTTCAGTAACCACCACGAACTTTCCATGAACAAAAGATAGAATAGATTTAGGGCAAACAACAGCATGCACCCAGAATTCCTTTACTAGTTCTGGATAAACAGGTCCACAGAACTCAGCGAATAACGATGTCCAACCTTGAAAGATCATATCATCTTTAAGATGATATTCATGTAGTTCGATATTATCAAAATCCACCATGAGTTCACAGATAACTTCCAACTCATCTTTGGGTATAGAGCATGTGATAACAGGAACTATAGGTTGTTCTTCTACTTGAGTACTTTGAGGAGCAGAAGAACCAGGATTTTGAGATGATGAAGCAGCCATTTGAGAAACTCTGAGATTCTTAGAACAATTTCTGGGTTTTCGCTTAGGGTTAGAGAAGACAGCAAACAGGTTGCAAAAGTGCATGCAAGAACGAAGAAATGAAATGAGAGCGAAAAGAAACCCTAAAGAATTTGAAATGAATTTATAGAGACGGATTTGAAATGAAAATGTAATGCATTTATGAGAATGAACAGTTACAAAATCAATTGAAATCAACAGCATTAAATGATGAGTGACGTTAGGTGAGAGAACGTGGTAATTGAAATGATTTAACACAGTTACCTAGGGCGACGTCCCATTAGATTCACTCACGCTTTTACCAACCGTGCAAACACGTGTTCGCCATCAGAAAATACTTGATGACAGCTGTTTAGACATAGAAGTAGCTTCTGATGAGAGGAAAACTTTTCATCTTCTGATTCTGATTACTGATTCAGACTACCATTCTTTATAAATGATCTAGTTCTGATAGGATCATTTTTCTTTCCAAGAATGACATCTTCTGAGTGAGCAGAAGTGAGTCTGGAAGATCTTCAGACTGTTGGTTCTTCAGAAATTCTGAGATTCTCTACAAGATGCAGCAACTTGATCTTCAGATTCTTTACTTCTGAGATTCTCAGCTTCTGATGCTTTGCTTCTTGGTTCTACTGCTTCTGATATATCAATATCAAAATCTGCAAAATTCTCAAACTGCTTTGGCTTTTCAAGACCAAGCTTATCATCAAACCTGATATTGATTGATTCTTCTACAACCAATGTTTCAGTATTGTATACCCTGTAGCCGTTTGAGCGTTCAGAATATCCAAGAAGGAAACACTTTTGTGCCTTAGAATCAAACTTACCAAGATGATCTTTAGTGTTCAGAATAAAGCATACACATCCAAGAGGATGGAAATATGAAATGTTGGGCTTTCTGTTCTTCCACAATTCATAAGGAGTCTTATTTAGAATAGGTCTTATAGAGATTCTATTCTGAATATAACATGCAGTGTTTATTGCTTCTGCCCAGACATGCTTAGCCATATTGGTTTCATTGATCATGGTTCTGGCCATTTCTTGTAGAGTCCTATTCTTTCGCTCTACAACTCCATTTTGCTGTGGAGTTCTAGGGCAAGAGAAATCATGGGCAATACCATTTTCTTTGAAGAACTCCTCAAAGAATTTGTTCTCAAAATCGCCACCATGATCACTTCTGACCTTTATGACTTTGCACTCCTTCTCAGACTGAATCTGAGTGCAGAATTCAAAGAACACTGAATGAGACTCATCCTTGTGTTTTAAGAACTTTACCCATGTCTAGCGGCTATAATCATCTACGATGACTAATCCATATTTCTTCCCTCTGACCGATGCTGTTTTCACTGGGCCAAACAGATCAATGTGCAGAAGTTCTAACGGCCTTGAGGTAGAAACAACATTCTTAGACTTGAATGCAGGTTTGGAAAACTTGCCCTTCTGACATGCTTCACAAAGAGCATCTGATTGGTATTTCAGATTAGGGAGTCCTCTGACAAGATTTAGTTTGTTAATTTGAGAAATCTTTCTCAAACTAGCATGTCCAAATCTTCTGTGCCAGACCCATTGCTCTTCAGAAACAGACATAAGACAGGTTACCTTCTGATGCTTAAGATCTTGAAGATCAGTCTTATAAATGTTATTCTTCCTCTTGCCTGTAAATAGGATTGAGCCATCCTTCTGACTTACAGCCTTGCAAGACTTTTGATTGAAGATTATGTCAAAACCATTGTCACTTAATTGACTTATGGACAATAAGTTATGCGCTAATCCTTCTACAAGAAGTACATTAGTTATGGAAGGAGAGTCACCTTCTGACTCATAAGATCTTGCAGATCTGTCTTATATATGTTGTTCTTCCTCTTGCCTGTAAATAGGATTGAGCCATCCTTCTGATTTACAGCCTTGCAAGACTCTTGATTAAAGATTATATCATAACCTTTGTCACTCAATTGACTGATAGATAAGAGGTTATGTGTTAATCCTTCTACAAGAAGTACATTAGAAATGGAAGGAGAGTTACCATACTTTATAGTTCCAGAGCCAATTATCTTGCCCTTCTGATCTCCTCCAAACTTGAATTCTCCTCCAGACTTAAGCACCAGGTCTTGGAACATAGACCTTCTTCCTGTCATGTGTCGTGAGCATCCAGAGTCCAGGTACCATGACATGTTGTGCTTTGTCCTTTTTGCAGTCAAGGATATCTGCAATAGGAATAATCTTATCCTTAGGTACCCATATCTTTTTGGGTCCTTTCTTGTTAGATTTTCTCAAGTTCTGATTGAACTTGGGTTTAACATTGTAAGCAATAGGAGGAACAGCATGATAATTTTTAATGTGAGTTTCATGATATTTCCTAGGTTGTGTCACATGCTTTTTGGTGTGTGCAATGTGAAAACTTTGAGCATGTGAAGTGTGCCTAATATCATGGGAGTGGCCATACTTGAACTGGTCATACAATGGCTTGTATGTGATTTTCATTTCATCAACAGGTTCAAGTTTGTATGGGGTTTCACCCTCAAAACCAATGCCAACTCTTTTGTTTCCAGACACAGCATATATCATAGAAGCTAGCTGACTTCTGCCAATACTTCTAGATAAGAACTTCCTGAAACTTAACTCATATTCTTTCAGAATATGGTTTAGACTAGGAGTGGATTTTTCTGAATCAGAAGGAGATCCAACATTATTGGATAATTTTAAAAGTTTTTCTTTTAATTCAGAATTCTCCAACTCAAGCTTCTTTGTTTCAAATTCAAATAGCTTTTTCAGCTTTTTGTATTTGAGACTGATCTGAGACTTGAGTTCCAGAAGTTCAGTTAGACCGGAAACTAACTCATCTCTAGTAAGTTCGGAAAATACCTCTTCAGAATCTGATTCTGATGTAGATTCTGATCCGTCATCTTCTGTCGCCATCAGCGCACAGTTGGCCTGCTCATCTTCAGAGTCTGAATCATCTTCTGACTCATCCCAGGTTGCCATAAGACCTTTCTTCTTATGAAACTTCTTCTTGGGATTTTCCTTCTGAAGATTTGGACATTCATTCTTGAAGTGTCCAGGCTCATTGCATTCATAGCACATGACTTTCTTCTTGTCAAATCTTCTGTCATCAGAAGATTCTCCACGTTCAAATTTCTTTGAACTTCTGAAACCTCTGAACTTCCTTTGCTTGGTCTTCCAGAGTTGATTTAGCCTTCTGGAGATCAAAGACAGTTCATCTTCTTCTTCAGATTCTGATTCTTCAGGATCTTCTTCTCTAGCCTGAAAAGCGTTAGTGCATTTCTTGATATTGGATTTTAATGCAATAGACTTACCTTTCTTTTGAGGCTCATTTGCGTCCAGCTCTATTTCATGACTTCTCAAGGCACTGATAAGCTCTTCCAGAGAAACTTCATTCAGATTCTTTGCAATCTTGAATGCAGTCACCATAGGACCCCATCTTCTGGGTAAGCTTCTGATGATCTTCTTTACGTGATCAGCCTTGGTGTATCCCTTGTCAAGAACTCTCAATCCAGCAGTAAGAGTTTGAAATCTTGAAAACATCTTTTCAATGTCTTCATCATCCTCCATCTTGAAGGCTTCATACTTCTGGATTAAAGCTAGAGCTTTAGTCTCCTTGACTTGAGCATTTCCTTCATGAGTCATTTTCAAGGACTCATATATGTCATAGGCCGTTTCCCTGTTAGATATCTTCTCATACTCAGCATGAGAGATAGCATTCAGCAAAACAGTTCTGCATTTATGATGATTCCTGAAAAGCTTCTTCTAATCATCATTCATTTCTTGCCTTGTCAGCTTTACGCCTCTGGCATTTACTGGATGTTTGTAACCATCCATCAGAAGATCCCATAGATCACCATCTAGACCAAGAAAGTAACTTTCCAGTTTATCTTTCCAGTATTCAAAGTTTTCACCATCAAATACCGGCGGTCTAGTATAACCATTGTTACCGTTGTATTGCTCAGCAGAGCCAGATGTAGATGCAGGTGTAGACTTTTCACTTTCATCAACCATCTTTTACTGAAGCGTTTTTCTCTTCCTGAATCTTTTCTAAACACGGTTAAGTGCTTGCACCTTAGAACCGGCGCTCTGATACCAATTGAAGGATAGAAAAACACTTAGAAAGGGGGGGTTTGAATAAGTGTAGCTTTAAAAACTTGACAGATAAAAATAAATTGCACAGTTATTTTTATCCTGGTTCGTTGTTAACTAAACTACTCCAGTCCACCCCCGCAGAGATGATTTACCTCAACTGAGGATTTAATCCACTAATCGCACGGATTACAATGGTTTTCCACTTAGTCAGCAACTAAGTCTTCCAGAGTCTTCTGATCACACACTGATCACTCCAGGAACAACTGCTTAGATACCCTCTAAGACTTTTCTAGAGTCTACTGATCCACACGATCACTCTAGTTACAACCTGCTTAGATAACCTCTAAGACTTCCTAGAGTATTCTGATCCACACGATCACTCTAGTTCCTTACAACTTAATGTAATCAATTCTAAGAGTATTACAATTGCTTCTTAAAAGCGATAATCACAAACTGTGATATTTCTCTTAACGTTTAAGCTTAATCTCACTAATATATTACAACAGCAATGTAGTGAGCTTTGATGAAGATGAAGATTCTGAGTTTTGATTTGAACAGCGTTTTCAGCAAGTTAATTTGAGTTGTTTTGGTGCAGAATCGTTAACCTTGCTTCTCATCAGAACTTCATATTTATAGGCGTTGGAGAAGATGACCGTTGAGTGCATTTAATGCTTTGCGTGTTCCGTACAGCATCGCATTTAATGTTATACGCTTTTGTCAACTACCTCGAGCCTTGTTCACGCTGTGTCTACTGACGTAGCCTTTAATAGCTTTTAACGTTCCTTTTGTCAGTCAGCGTAGCTTGCCACTTGTACTTTCTTCTGATCTGATGTTTGTGAATACAACGTTTGAATATCATCAGAGTCAAACAGCTTGGTGCATAGCATCTTCTGATCTTCTGACCTTGAAGTGCTTCTGAGCGTGATACCATCAGAACTTCAGTGCTTCTGTTCTCTTGTTCTTCTGATGCTTCCATAGACCCATGTTCTGATTCAGCTTCGACCATCTTCTGATGTCTTGCCAGACCATGTTCTGATGTTGCATGCTGAACCCTTTGAGACAAAGCTTCTGAGCGCTGAATTATGCGTACTCTTTATATATTTCCTGAAAGGGAAATTGCATTGGATTAGAGTACCATATTATCTTAAGCAAAATTCATATTATTGTTATCATCAAAACTAAGATAATTGATCAGAACAAATCTTGTTCTAACAATCTCCCCCTTTTTGATGATGACAAAAACATATATAAATGACAATGGTTTTGACAATTAAGTGACAATGGTTTTGACATAATCTTCAATCAAAAGTCTTGCAAGGTTGTAAGTCAGAAGGATGGCTCAATCCTATTTACAGGCAAGAGGAAGAATAACATTTATAAGACTGATCTTCAAGATCTTAAGCATCAGAAGGTAACCTGTCTTATGTCTGTTTCTGAAGAGCAGTGGGTCTGGCACAGAAGATTTGGACATGCTAGTTTGAGAAAGATTTCTCAGATTAACAAACTGAATCTTGTCAGAGGACTCCCTAATCTGAAATACCAATCAGATGCTCTTTGTGAAGCATGTCAGAAGGGCAAGTTTTCCAAACCTGCATTCAAGTCTAAGAATGTTGTTTCTACCTCAAGGCCGTTAGAACTCTTGCACATTGATCTGTTTGGCCCAGTGAAAACAGCATCGGTCAGAGGGAAGAAATATGGATTAGTCATCGTAGATGATTATAGCCGCTAGACATGGGTAAAGTTCTTAAAACACAAGGATGAGTCTCATTCAGTGTTCTTTGAATTCTGCACTCAGATTCAGTCTGAGAAGGAGTGCAAAGTCATAAAGGTCAGAAGTGATCATGGTGGCGATTTTGAGAACAAATTCTTTGAGGAGTTCTTCAAAGAAAATGGTATTGCCCATGATTTCTCTTGCCCTAGAACTCCACAGCAAAATGGAGTTGTAGAGCGAAAGAATAGGACTCTACAAGAAATGGCCAGAACCATGATCAATGAAACCAATATGGCTAAGCATGTCTGGGCAGAAGCAATAAACACTGCATGTTATATTCAGAATAGAATCTCTATAAGACCTATTCTAAATAAGACTCCTTATGAATTGTGGAAGAACAGAAAGCCCAACATTTCATATTTCCATCCTCTTGGATGTGTATGCTTTATTCTGAACACTAAAGATCATCTTGGTAAGTTTGATTCTAAGGCACAAAAGTGTTTCCTTCTTGGATATTCTGAACGCTCAAACGGCTACAGGGTATACAATACTGAAACATTGGTTGTAGAAGAATCAATCAATATCAGGTTTGATGATAAGCTTGGTCTTGAAAAGCCAAAGCAGTTTGAGAATTTTGCAGATTTTGATATTGATATATCAGAAGCAGTAGAACCAAGAAGCAAAGCATCAGAAGCTGAGAATCTCAGAAGTAAAGAATCTGAAGATCAAGTTGCTGCATCTTTAGAGAATCTCAGAATTTCTGAAGAACCAACAGTCTGAAGATCATCCAGACTCATCTCTGGTCATTCAGAAGATGTCATTCTTGGAAAGAAGGATGATCCAATCAGAACAAGAGCATTCCTTAAGAACAATGCAGATTGTCAATTAGGTCTTGTGTCTTTGATCGAGCCAACTTCTGTTGATCATGCTCTAGAAGATCCAGACTGGATAATTGCTATGCAAGAAGAACTGAATCAGTTTACAAGGAATGATGTTTGGGATCTTGTTCCTAGACCAGATGGATTCAATATAATCGGTACAAAATGGGTCTTCAGAAACAAGCTCAGTGAGAAAGGCGAAGTGGTAAGGAACAAAGCCAGACTGGTGGCTCAGGGTTATAGTCAGCAAGAAGGGATTGACTATACAGAAACCTTTGCACCAGTGGCCAGGTTAGAATCTATTCGTCTATTAATTTCATTTGCCACTCAACATAACATCACTCTCTATCAAATGGATGTTAAGAGTGCCTTCTTAAATGGTTATATAGATGAAGAAGTTTATGTCCATCAACCTCCTGGTTTTGAAGACTCTATGTCTCCTAATCATGTTTTTAAATTAAAGAAATCGTTATATGGATTGAAACAAGCTCCCAGAGCTTGGTATGAACGCTTAAGTTCTTTCCTTCTGGATAATGGTTTCACTAGAGGAAAAGTGGACACTACTCTCTTTTGTAAAACCTTTAAAAGGGATATTTTAATTTGTCAAATATATGTAGATGATATTATTTTTGGAACATCTAATGCTACACTTGGAAAGGAGTTTGCTGAGTCTATGCAGGCTGAGTTTGAAATGAGCATGATGGGAGAACTCAAGTATTTCCTTGGAATACAAATAAATCAAGCATCAGAAGGAACGTATGTTCACCAAACCAAGTATGTGAAGGAACTTCTGAAGAAGTTTAATCTTCTAGACTGCAAAGAAGCCAAAACTCCTATGCATCCAACATGCATCCTAGGTAAGGATGAGGTAAGTAAGAAGGTAGATCAGAAGTTATACAGAGGTATGATTGGATCTCTTCTATATCTGACTGCTTCTAGACCTGACATTCTGTTCAGTGTTTGTTTGTGTGCTAGATTCCAATCAGATCCTAGAGAATCTCATTTAACTGCTGTTAAGAGAATTCTAAGGTATCTGAAAGGTACTACTAATGTTGGATTAGTTTACAGAAAATCTAAAGAATACAACTTAGTAGGATTCTGCGATGCTGACTATGCTGGAGACAGAATTGAAAGAAAGAGCACTTCAGGAAGTTGCCAATTTCTTGGAAGTCATTTGATCTCCTGGTACAGCAAGAAGCAAGCAACTATTGCTCTATCAACAACAGAAGCAGAATATGTCGCTGCTGCTGGTTGTAGTACACAGATGCTCTGGATGAAGAGTCAGCTAGAAGATTATCAGATATTTGAGAGTAACATTCCTATATTCTGTGATAATACTTCTGCTATATGTTTATCTAAGAATCCTATTCTTCATTCAAAAGCTAAACATATTGAGATTAAACATCATTTCATAAGGGACTATGTTCAGAAGGGTGTTATATCTTTAAACTTTGTGGATACAGACCATCAATGGGCTGATATCTTTACAAAACCCCTGGCTGAAGATAGGTTTAAGTTCATTCTGAAAAACATCAGTATGGATTTATGCCCAGAATAAGAAGATGAGAAGTTCTCATGTATGAGTATCTTCTGAAATGAATGTGGAACAATTTTTATATATCAGAAGTTCTGATTGAAATCTTTTAGAAATTATGATTCTGTTATTACTAACGTTTCATTGTCTAAGTTGATTCAGAACCTCTTTTAAAGCAAAACAGCTGTAACGTTTTATCTCGGGATGGTAAACCTGTCGTTACTATTCATGGATAAGCGCGCGTGCAGTTGAAGGGACGCCGACCATAGGTAACTGTGCTAGTCACCTCATTTGTCTTTATTATCTCTCCTCACGTCACGTAACATTAAATGCTTTTCATCATTTACTCTCTTTTCAGTTTTCTTATTATACTCTTCAAACGTTTCTCTTTCCCTCTTATATTTTCTCTACTACACTTTGTCCTTGTTTTCCTTCCCTATCCTTTTTGCATGCGTATCGAACCCTAGCTGCTCATTATCTGCAAATCCATCATGAACTCTTCATCAAGCCCAGGAAATCATGAAAATGATCAAAATAACAAGAGAAAAGCTGTTGAAACATCACCTTCCAAACCCAAAAAGATAAAAATCACCTATGATCCTCTCAAGGTGAATCCATTCGAAGCAATGTTATCTGGAAACTATTCTAGACGTGTGTTTCAACCCCCTGGTGAAAGCCCTCCATCATCTCCATCTTCTTCCTCATCTTGTTTCCTTCTAGACTCAACTTCCTCTTCATCTAACCTTTCCTCTCCCTCAACCCATTCCGAAGAAATCTCTTCATCTTCCCCCGCTGAGAATGTTGTCTCTGATAAAGATTGTGGAAGATCTGCATCAGAACCAAGTCTCCCTGACCCCTCGCCTGGAAGTCCAAGAAGCAGTCAATAAGGCGTTTCACTCCTTCATGGCATGCTGACACAGACTTTGTCTTAGCTAGGGTCTTAGGCTTTGGTCTTTGTAGTTTTCTTTTCCTTGTTGCATCTGCTTGTTAAACATCTTCATGTAATATCTTTTGATTATCAATGAAAAGTTTCTTTGTTTTTACATTCCAGTGTTTTTTATTTGTCGTTTTAATCATCTGAATCTTTTGAAATATTCTTTTTTGATGTTATGACAAAAAGGGGGAGAAGATAAATGATAAATGATTTGATAAATCTATCAGTTGCTGGGTACAGCTCCCACACATTTACTAACGAGAACTGCAAGTTCTATATGGTTTAAGTGTTTTGCAGGTATAAAGAAGTGAAGAAAATCTTCAAAGCAAACACAAGAAGCAAAACCATGGAAACTGAAGCAAGCCGAGTGCTGTCAAGCTTCAGAAATCAGAAGCAAGAAAGAAGAATGAATCAGAAGCACTGATAATAGAATTTGATCCATATTTGTCTATTTTCTTTGACAAAATTCTATTTGCTCTGATACATTATTTGCTCTGATACATTATTTTAGCCTATATGGCTCTGATACATATAATGTGTTCGAATATACATTTTATGTTCTGACTCGTTCATGCTGACTTTTGTCGTTTAGTTTTTGTTCTGTAACATTTCAGGATGTAGAGATGCTCAGATGATGCTCTGGTACATTCAACAATGTTCTGATACAAATCTAGCATGAAGTGATGTTGGTAGAAATTCAAAGCTCTGAAGCTATCCGAGGGAAGCAGAAATCAGAAGCTGCGAATGTTCTAAAGATCCAGAAAACTCAAGTTCTGAAGCTGTCCTAAATGGAAGCAGAAATCAGAAGCTGTGAATGTTCAAAAGATCAAAGAAATTCAAGTTCTGAAGCTGTCCTAGATGGAAGCAGAAGTCAGAAGCTGTGAATGTTCAGAAGATCAAAGAAATTCAAGTTCTGAAGCTGTCCTAGATGGAAGCAGGAATCAGAAGCTGTGAGTGTTCTAGGGATCTAAAGAAATTCTAGTTCTGAAGCTGTCCTATGGAAGCAGAAGTCAGAAGCTATGAATTCTCTGAAGACAGAAGCTTATATGATCGTCTCTACCGAAATAATCAGGGAAGTCTTTTATTAAAGTTCTTCGAGTATTTATTTCAGGGGGAGATTATTTATCTCAGGGGGAGATTGTTAATCTCAGGGGGAGACATATTCATATGCTTATGCTATAGCTGTGTAATTTGTCTTTTGCCGTCTGTTCTTTCTGATCGCAAATTCATATCATTTATATATGTTTTTGTCATCATCAAAAAGGGGGAGATTGTTAGAACAAGATTTGTTCTGATCAATTATCTTAGTTTTGATGATAACAATAATATGAATTTTGCTTAAGATAATATGGTACTCTAATCCAATGCAATTTCCCTTTCAGGAAATATATAAAGAGTACGCATAATTCAGCGCTCAGAAGCTTTGTCTCAAAGGGTTCAGCATGCAACATCAGAACATGGTCTGGCAAGACATCAGAAGATGGTCGAAGCTGAATCAGAACATGGGTCTATGGAAGCATCAGAAGAACAAGAGAACAGAAGCACTGAAGTTCTGATGGTATCACGCTCAGAAGCACTTCAAGGTCAGAAGATCAGAAGATGCTATGCACCAAGCTGTTTGACTCTGATGATATTCAAACGTTGTATTCACAAACATCAGATCAGAAGAAAGTACAAGTGGCAAGCTACGCTGACTGACAAAAGGAACGTTAAAAGCTATTAAAGGCTATGTCAGTAGACACAGCGTGAACAAGGCTCGAGGTAGTTGACAAAAGCGTATAACATTAAATGCGATGCTGTACGGAACACGCAAAGCATTAAATGCACTCAACGGTCATCTTCTCCAACGCCTATAAATATGAAGTTCTGATGAGAAGCAAGGTTAACGATTCTGCACCAAAACAACTCAAATTAACTTGCTGAAAACGCTGTTCAAATCAAAACTCAGAATCTTCATCTTCATCAAAGCTCACTACATTGCTGTTGTAATATATTAGTGAGATTAAGCTTAAACGTTAAGAGAAATATCACAGTTTGTGATTATCGCTTTTAAGAAGCAATTGTAATACTCTTAGAATTGATTACATTAAGTTGTAAGGAACTAGAGTGATCGTGTGGATCAGAATACTCTAGGAAGTCTTAGAGGTTATCTAAGCAGGTTGTAACTAGAGTGATCGTGTGGATCAGTAGACTCTAGAAAAGTCTTAGAGGGTATCTAAGCAGTTGTTCCTGGAGTGATCAGTGTGTGATCAGAAGACTCTGGAAGACTTAGTTGCTGACTAAGTGGAAAACCATTGTAATCCGTGCGATTAGTGGATTAAATCCTCAGTTGAGGTAAATCATCTCTGCGGGGGTGGACTGGAGTAGTTTAGTTAACAACGAACCAGGATAAAAATAACTGTGCAATTTATTTTTATCTGTCAAGTTTTTAAAGTTACACTTATTCAAACCCCCCCTTTCTAAGTGTTTTTCTATCCTTCAGTTACATGATATTTCTTAGGTTGTGTCACATGCTTTTTAGTGTGTGTTATGTGAAATATTTTGGCATGTGATGTGTGCCTAATATCATGGGAGTGGCCAAACTTAAATTGATTATACAGAGGCTTGTATGATATTTTCATATCATCCACAGAATCAAGCTTGTATGGGGTCTCACCCTCATAACCAATGCCAATTCTTTTGTTTCTAAAAACACCATATATCATAGAAGCAAGATGACTTCTGCCAATACTTCTAGATAGGAACTTTCTGAAGCTCGAGTCATATTCTTTCAGAATATGGTTCAGACTCGGAATGGACTTTTCTGAATCAGAAGAGGATCCAACATTATTGGATAATTTTAAAACTTTTTCTTTTAATTCAGAATTTTCCAATTCAAGCTTCTTAGTTTCAAATTCAAATTGCTTCTTCAGCTTTTTGTATTTGATACTAAGATGAGCCTTGAGTTCCAGAAGTTCAGTTAAACTGGAAACTAACTCTTCTTTGGATAGTTCAGAAAATACCTCTTCAGAATCTGATTCTGATGCAGATTCTGATCCATCATCCACTGTGGCCATTAGTGCAAGGTTTGCCTGCTCGCCTACAGAGTCTGATTCTGATTCTGAATCATCCCATGTTGCCATAAGACCTTTCTTCTTATGAAACTTCTTCTTGGGATTCTCCTTCTGAAGTTTTGGACATTCATTCTTGAAGTGTCCAGGCTCATTGCACTCATAGCAGATGACCTTGTTCTTGTCAGATCTTCTGCCTCCAGAAGATTCTTCTCTTTCATGGTTCTTTGAACTTCTGAAGCTCTTGAACTTCCTTTGCTTGCTTTTCCAGAGTTGGTTTACCCTTCTGGAGATCATGGACAGTTCATCTTCTTCTTCTTCTTCTTCTTCTTCTTCTTCTGATTCTTCAGAATCTTCTTCTTCAGCCTGAAAAGCGTTAGTGCATTTTTTATAATTAGATTTTAATGCAATAGACTTACCTTTCTTCTGAGGTTCATTTGCGTCAAGCTCAATTTCATGACTCCTCAGGGCGCTGATCAGCTCTTCCAAAGAGACTTCATTCAGATTCTTTGCTATCTTGAATGTAGTCACCATTGGGCCCCATCTTCTGGGCAAGCTTCTGATGATCTTCTTTACGTGATCAGCGTTGGTGTAGCCTTTGTCCAGAACTCTTAATCCAGCAGTTTGCGTTTGAAATCTTGAGAACATTTTCTCAATGTTTTCATCATCCTCCATCTTGAAGGCTTCATATTTCTGGATTAAGGCAAAAGCTTTGGTTTCCTTGACTTGAGTATTTCCTTCATGGGTCATTTTCAATGACTCGTATATGTCATAGGCAGTTTCCCTGTTAGATATCTTCTCATACTCAGCATATGAGATAGCATTCAGCAAAACAATCCTACACTTGTGATGATTTTTGAATTCCTTCTTTTGCTCATCAGTCATCTCTTGTCTTGTGAGCTTTACACCACTGGCTTTAACTGGATGTTTGTAACCATCCATCAGGAGATCCCATAAATCAGCATCTAGACCAAGGAAGTAACTTTCAAGTTTATCTTTCCAGTATTCAAAGTTTTCACCATCAAATACTGGTGGTCTAGTATAACCATTGTAACCATTTCCATTGTATTGCTCAGCAGAGCCAGATGTAGACGGAATTGTTGGATCTTCACCAGCCATCTTGACTTAAAGCGTTTCTCTCTTCCTAAATCTTTTCTAAACACGGTTAAGTGCTTGCACCTTAGAACCGGCGCTCTGATACCAATTGAAGGATAGAAAAACACTTAGAAAGGGGGGGTTGAATAAGTGTAGTTTCAAAACTTGTAAGATAAAAACAACTTGAACAATTATTTTTATCCTGGTTCGTTGTTAACTAAACTACTCCAGTCCACCCTTGACAAGGTGATTTACCTCAACTGAGGATTTAATCCACTAATCACTCAAGATTACAATGGTTATCCACTTAGACAACTGCTAAGTCTTCTAGAGTCTTCTGATCACAACCTGATCACTCTAGGAACAATCTGCTTAGATACCCTCTAAGACTTTTCTAGAGTATTCTGATCTACCTGATCACTCTAGTCCTTTACAAATTAATGTAAACAAATTCTAAGAGTATTACAATGCTTCTGAAAAGCTATAATCACAACTGTGATATTTCGCTTAAAGTTTAAGCTTAACCTCACTATAATATTACAACAGCAATAAGTGAGGTTGAAGATGAAGTTATGAGAGCTTTTGAATTTGACAGCGTTTCTGTAAATTTGCGCAAGAGTTGTATTCAGCTTCTCATCAGAACTTCTATTTATAGGCGTATGAGAAGATGACCGTTGGGAGCATTTAATGCTTTGTGTATTCCGTACAACATTGCATTTAATGTTTCACTCTTTTGTCAACTACCCCGAGCCTTGCTTTTGCTGTGACTACTGACGTTGCCGTTAATAGCTTCTAACGTTCCTTTTGTCAGTCAGCATAGCCTGCCATCTTGTACTTGATTCTGATTGATCTTTTGTAGATACAACGTTTGAATCTTCAGAGTCAATACAGCTTGGTGCAGAGCATCTTCTTGTCTTCTGACCTTGAAGTGCTTCTGAGCGTGATACCATGAGAACTTCAATGCTCCTGCTTCTGATCTCAAGTGCTTCTGATGCTTCCATAGACCATGTTCTGCTTCTGCTTGACCATCTTCTGATGTCTTGCCAGACCATGTTCTGATGTTGCATGCTGAACCTTCTGAGTCAGTGCTTCTAGCGCTGATTTTGTGCATACTCTTTATATAATTCCTGAAATGGAAATTGCATAGTATTAGAGTACCACATTATTTCATACAAAATTCATATACATTGTTATCATCAAAACTAAGAATATTGATCCGAACAAATCTTGTTCTAACAGATACCACTTTGAAAGAATTTAGGGTTAATTCTGTTTTCAGACTGACTGGGCATTTGAATCCCTTGTTTGGCTGACTGGACTTGCTATCAATTAAAATTTTTGCCTCAACCAAGGATCGAACCTACTACTAGTATGTTAATGAGCAATATCTCAACTAACTGAGCTACACTTTTTTTGTTGAAACTAAATGTTTTTTGTTTACTTTTCTTATTAATGTTTTAACTGAATAAAAACTGTACATATTAATTATTAAATTTTTTATAAACTATTAATATATATACTTTTATATAAAATATATTTATATTAAAACTGTACATATAAAATGAATAATTTTTTTAAAAAAAACTGTACATATAAAATGAATATATTTTTTTAAAAAACCGTACATTTTTATAAATTTGTTTGTTTATACAATATACATATTAATTTTTAATTTTTTTTTGTTTTACAATTTACAATTAATAGATGATGCAATAACTGTACATTTACAATTAATTTTTATATATAACTGAATTTCTAAAAATTATTTTATTTATTGTATATATTAACTAAATAAAATAAATATAGATGATGCAATAATTATAAAACTAATTATATTTTTCAATTATAAAACTGAGCAATAATTAATAAATTCCTAACAAATATTAACGTTTTATTTTTTTATATAATATATTAACATCTCAAATTTATAATTTTCTAAAAAAACTGAGCAATTCCTATAAAAAATTAAGCAATATTAATTTATATTAGTTATACTAAATTTTTATATTAGTTATACCAAAATATACTTTATATATTAATAGTTAGTTTATAATATTTTAAGGACTCCTAGTATAATGTTAACATTTTTTTTGTTATATATATATTAAAAAAAAATTATATTAACATTAACAACATTTATTTTGTTTTATATATATGTTAAAATTTTTTATGTTAACTGAATGTTAACGTTCAGTATATTTATATATATGTAACATATATACTAAATTTTTTTATTTTATATGTTAAATAAATGTTAATATTCAGTATATATATATATATATATATATATATATATATATATATATATATATATATATATATATATATATATATATATATATATATATATATATATATATATATATATATATATATATATATATTAACATTTTTGTTTATTACATTTAAAAAAGTTAATTAAAAAATTATATAAAAACGTTAAGTAAAAACGTTATTAAAAACTTGAAAGTGTTATAAAAATTTAATTTATAAAAGACCTATCAATTTTTAAAAATCAAAAACTTAAAAAGTTCAATTAGAAAAAAATTCAAACTTATAAAAATCCAGACTTAGAATAATCAATTTATAAAAACATTTCAATGCATGTGTTAACAAATGAAAACAGTTGGCTTAATGGTTTGGTGCTTAGCATTTATGAGTATAGTCCTGGGTTTGAATCCCATAGGAGGTAAGTTTTTAACATTTTATTTCTATGTTTTCAAACAATATTGACATGTCATTATTTAAATAAAGGGAAATTAATGCCACATTAGCAGATCCCCCACGTCCAGTCAGCCAAACAAGGGATAGGGGCTGAAAACAGAATCTATGTTTTATAGGGGGCGGTTTACAAAAAAAAAACTTCAGGGGGGCAAAATCGAAACTCGCCCTAATGGCAGGGGCATCGTATATTTAACCCAAGAATCTAAAAGGGCCAGCGCCTGGACGTCGTCTACATTGCATGTTGTGATCGAAGCCATAAATGGGAGACAAGATATCCGTTTAGTAACATGGGAAACGATGGTTCACATCCACCACATACACTACTTAGGGGCATCTTGCACCATATTAGACACAGAGGAATCGATCTTTGAACCCTTTATAGTTCAAGGTATAGGCTTGGAGGAAACTCCTGTCGAGGAATCCGTTGATGGAAATCCAACTGCCTTTGTCTACTCCTTTCAACTAAAAAAAAGAGAAAAATAATCCTAGGGTAGGTTCTATAAACAGTGCCACACAAACTATCTCGAAAGTTTTTATAAATCCCCAGCCGTTGGGGCACAGTTGAGAAGGGGCTATGTTCAGGGTAGTCAGGAGGTCGGCTTCAAAATCGGAGAAAGGTATTTGGATTTTGAAATCTTCGAGTACCCATATGTAAAAGTAAAAGAATTCGTTTGACACTCCTCTAGGCCAGTATGTGCAAAATCTTTCTCCGTCAAAACAAGGCTTTAGTATCACGTCCTCTTCATTCCCTGTGGACGAAAGGTTCAAGTTGGAACGGATTTTTCCTATATCACTGATAACTACCGTGTTATGGCTGTAACTCAGGACTTCTGAATCGATGAAGGACCCGTTCATCTTCATCAATACTTCCACGAAACCTGAGGCGGTGACGATTTGGAATAAGTGCCGCTAAGAGTCGAGAAAACATCACCATAAACTTCTCTAATATTTTGATCAAAATTAGCATGTCCCGAGTGACCCTCGCACTCCTTCATGCATTTAGCCTAGAGCCCACTTCTCTCTTGGGTGTTTCAAGGAATAGGTACATTCCTCGAATCATCCCACTCTCGTATGAGCATCATAACCAGAAAAAGTAAAAACGGAGATAGAGTAGAGAGTTACCTGTGTGATGAGGAGAAAAGGTTAAAACACATTGATGAGAAGGAGAAGGCGAAAGTAGTCTTGGAGCATATGAGAATGTGTGAGTGAAGAAGAGAGAGCAAGGGTGGAATGTCCTTAAATCTTGGTCAAAGAGGTGATGGGGCTAGGGAATAGAAGCATGATGGTAGTTATTTCCCTATAAAAGGTTGTCATTATGAGAGAAGGCCAAAAGATCATGATGGGATGCACACCCATTATTATTTTTAAAAACCCACTGACACACGCAGGCAATCTGTGGCCGTTGGATCATGGGGAACAATTAGGGTCATCGTCCTGGGAATTAGGAGTCAGGGGACGAACATATCGGCCAATTAGACCCCGTGATTGAGTGACTTATGTACACTCTAAAAATTCCTAAAGCCATTTTGTTAATCGTATAAAGAATATACATGGAAGTAGGGTTAAAGAGCAAGAGGTTTGCATATATGTAGGAGGTCGGATGTAAGGATTACTCAGATCCGGGCTATGAGGCCGGGTGAAGGAGGTTCCCCAAACCGGGCTCGATGAGTAAGGTCAGTAGGAACGAGGTACATGCCTAGCTGGAAAGTTGCATGGAAGTCACAGAAACAAAGAGGGAGTGTAACACTCTCATCAAATGTGACGGTGGATGTTATAGAGACTTTAATGGTGTATCTAAAGGATTGTTACTTCATGAACATGGAGGGAGAAGGTTAAGTATAAAAGGAAAGCCTCCCATGGAGGAAAGGAGCCAAGACATTGAACCACAAAGCACTCAATACCCTAAAGAATACCTAACAATTGTGGTCTTGTCTGATTTGCTTCAGGAAGACTATCCAAAGGTGTTTATCAGGAACACTCATTAATAAACACCTCAATAGAAAAACAAAGGGTGGGGATTTTTTTAAGAGTTTATGTTCATTTTGTTTATTAGGAGATGTTTATTTCGTATATTTTAAATTTAATTTTCGAAATGTGATTTTAAATTTTTGCATTCGCATATTTGTTTTAGGTAATTATAAATTATACTTGGAAAATTTTCATTCTCGAAAGTTTTTTTTTTTAATTTTTCTTTCTCGTATAATTGAATGTGAATCTTATATTCCATTAAAAATGAGAGGTAATAATCAATAACTTCCCAACTCCATTTATTTAAGTTATTTATTTTTTATTTTAAATTTCTAAATTAAAATATATTTTATAAATATTTTTGGAAACTTAATTATTTACCAAACACAAATATATGCATAAAATTAAATGTTCCCAACTTCCCAAAAATAAATTCTTAGGATTGTAGTTTTAATCCTTGAAACAAACACACTCTTAAAAATTTGAAATATTTGAATTATTGTTTATTATTTATGGGCGATAGCCTTCCCACCAATATGACTGTCGCAAGCTCCTTTTTAGACTCTAGCAAGTACCAGGGTGCTTGTTCTCTCAGGCACTATAGCACTGGGGATGCTCTTCCCATTTTATAAAGTTTTTCTGACAGAAGGGTGTATTTAGCAACCTATTTTCAGACTCTCCGCGCCCCCCCTTCATCTTGTGGGAGTTCGTCCTCCTGCAGGTTGTGTGGTATGGGCGACATTCAACTAGGATCGAGAATGACTTCCAGGGGTACATTTCACCTACCTCAATGTTTGAGGCGGCGATAGTCTTCTGAGTAACTATTCTTTTAAACCCTGTTGTTTTTTAGCTTGAGAGTTTGGACAGAAGGTCTGATATGAAGTTTTGTTCACGGCGAACATGTTTTACTTCAATAGATGTAAAATGTGTAGATAGACAGTGTACCTTATGTAGATATTTTATCAGCTGAGGTTCTTTGGCCTAGTACAGTCTAGAGACTTGGTTAACGACTAACTGGGTATAACCATTGGCTTTTAGTCGGGCGGCCCTTATCTCTAAGGCAAGTACCATGCTGGAAATGGGGGCTTCGTACAACGCCTGATTGTTGTATCTTTGAACTCAAACTTTAATGCTTGCCCGATCAGCAAGTCACTCGGTCCTTTTAAGATTATTCTTGCACCGCTTCTCTTAACGTTTGAGTCACCATCAACTGATAATGTCCACTCTAGTAACGTCTCCTCATTTGTAGGCGAGCTAAATTCTACCATAAAATCTATCAGGGGTTTGGGATTTGATGTTTCCTCTCGAGATATATTGAATATCATACTCTATAAGCTCTACCACCCAGGACATTATTCTTCCCGCCATTTATGTTTTTTCAAGACTTGTCGAATAAGATAGTTCGTTTTCATGAGGATCTTGTGTCCATTGAAATAGGGCGTAGATTTCGTGATATGATAACGATAGCCAATGCTAGTGTGGACCTCCGATTTTTTTTAATACCGGGCCATACCTCTGATCTGTAGAGATACGTGAACTGACTCTTTTTTGTCGCTTAATGCTTTCGCATTTTTTGAAAATATCATAGAGTCGCCACCGACCTTTTATTTTATCCAATTAAGGAAAGGTTTATAAAAGAAACAGAAAAAAGACCTTTAAGAAATTCTGGGTAAGGGGGTAGGTTATACAAAGGGAAGGTGTTAGCACCCTTTGTATCCATGGTTATCCATGGGCTCTTAAGTTTGCTTAGCTCACTTGTCTTTCGATCACTTTTCAATTGCTCTGAAATTGCTCATATGTGGTTTCAAATACTTTTGTAAATTGAATTTTGTAATGATCCGTGTGTGGATGTATACAAAATGCTTGTTTATCTTTCGAAAGATGTTTTGAAAAGAACGTTAACTTTGTAATAACCCGTGTTTGGATGTATACAAAGTATTGTCTTTTTTTGAAAGTTTTGAAAAATCAACAGTGTATGAGAATTTTGTTTGTTTTGATTTGAGCAAGCAAACTAGGAGGTCTACCCTGAGTTGTAAGGTCTTTATCCTATTTCCTTTAAAAATCTATCCTTTCACCGGATATAAAAGCAAGGTTCGATTTTGTACTCAAAACAGTAGAATTTGACTTTGATTTTGAAAGAATGAGAAGGGTATTACCTTAAGAGGTGCAAATGTGATTGTGATTGGATTCAGATATTTATCTTTGAAGTTAGTGATCTAACGGTTCAATTTTATCTTTGACATACACGCAGTTTATATTTGCTGGAAATTAAGGTGCGGAAATGTAAAGTGCGGAAAGTAAATCTACGCTATTACATCGATTGTGCGGGAAATGTAAACTAGCCTATTTACATGAATTTGACATCCTATACATTTATCTAGGAATTTTAAATTGCAAGAAAAATAAAAGGCATGTTTTTGGATTTTTTATGATTGATTTTAATTATAATTAATGCATGATTAATTAAATTAAAATGAAGAAAAAAGATGAAAATAGATTTAAACCTAGAAATTAAGTTTAAAATATGTACAAAATATTTGTTAATTAATTTTAAAACAAAACTAATTTTTTTGGAATTTTTGGAAATTGATTTGAAATTGATTTAAGTTAATTAAAACATAATTATGCAAATAATTATACAAATAATTTAAACTTAAAAAGAAAATTATTCAAAATATGTACAAAATTAGCTTATAATATATAAACAATATTTAACACAAAGAACAATTTTTTTTTATGATTTTTTGATTGGTTAGAATAATTAAAAAGCAAATATATAAATATATACTAATTAATTATGCAAAATATTAAAATTTTGAAGAAAATAAAATATTTTTATTTCAGAAAATAATATATTATTTTAGAAGTCTAAAAATATTTTTTGTGTATTTTTTGGATTTTTAAAACTATTTTAAATTAATTTAACAAAGAAATTAAAATAAAATAGAAAATAAAATAGAAAATAAAAGGATACTGATCCTGTGTGGTAATCAGTGAGGGCGCATGGTGGGGAAGAGTGATCTGGCGCGTTGAATCATTCATTAAATGAGATCAGATGGTCCAGAAATTGAGGCACGTGGTGATCAGTACACCTGCAAAAGCACTGGATTAGTGGAAAGTTTAAAAACACGCGCGCGCTTCTGGACCAATGAGGGGGAGACACCTCATCGTCTTCAACCTTCAGACAAGGCCTTTTACAGCGCTTTTGTAAAAAAGCGCTATTGTAAGTGAACCCTAAATCTGCAAAATAACGAATAGGGTCAAACAAGCATAGAAATCAAGCGCGATGGTACCATTGGATTCGTCTTGTTCCACTGAATGTAACCCTGCCCTTAATTTGTTTTAATTTTGGCCCTAATGAAGAACCCTAATTTTGAGCTAAGAAAACCCTAAAATGGTATATGCTACAAACATCCATTAAAATCCAATTGAAGCTCCAGAAACGACCAGAGCTTCAAACCAAACACAATTATGCATCTACATCTTGTTAAATATGCGTGTGTTATGAGATATAAGTTGGTTTTAGTTTGAACAAACCGTGGCCTATATAGCTCGATTCAGTGATGTTTAGGACTTGGAAATGATTGGAATAGTTTCAGTGAAGCTCAGAGATGATGTTTGAATGCTTAGTTTGTATTGAAATGGACTGAAATTAAAAACTCGAATTTGAATTTTCTTTGAATTTTTTTCAAGTGATTACAAGTGTATATGAGCAAGGCTTTGTTTCTGATTCGTGTCTTCTTATTACTGAAGTGCTATAGCCTATTTATAAGCATTAGAGTGCTTAGAAACTAAGCCAAAAGCATTGATGAGTTTTTTTGGAATCTTGACTTTTTCAACATTGGTAGCTTTGCCTTTAAGCCACCATGGCTTGATTTTCTTCTTCTCCTCTGCTGTACTTTGCTTTGGGACAGAGTTGAATGAGTCATGCTTGGAATACAAGCTATTCTTTATCCATTTCATTTTCTTTTTAATTTTAATCTTAAAATAAGATAAAATTATGCCAAAAATGGATAAAAAATGGTGTGGGCTTAGTCTTGGTCGTGGGAGGCCCATATCATCATGGAAATGATGTTTGAATGCTGAAAACTTGGCCCCATTTGGAAAAAATACATTTTTGAGCAATGTTGATTTCATGCATTTTCCCAAAATTTAGCCAACTTCAACAAGGTGTAAATCCTTCAATTTTTGTCATATGAAGGAGATCTTGCACTTTTTAGAAACCTCAAAGAGTCCTCTAACCAATGTCTTTGGTCTCATGTCAAAATGATTTTTGAAGCTCCTTGTGTGTCCTTTTGAAAAAAGTGTCTTTTTGTTGACTTTGAAAATGACCTGTAATGTCTTTGATCATATTTTTCAAATGGTGAATCCAATGACCATGGGATCAATGGCATTTGAAAGATAATTGAATTTCCTTCAAAACAAGCTTTGGTTTGAATTTTTTGGATGAAGGATGAGAGAGTTATGATCAGTCAAAGTTGAGTTGACTTTTCAGGCAAAAACCCTAATTTTGAATCTTAGAGTTTTGTTGATTTTTGATCTTTCCTTGATGAATTATGATCATCCAATGATCAAATGATGAATCCTTTGACAAAATATGGACTTTGACAAAAAATTTCATTTTTGACTGTCTGTTGACTTTTCTGGTCAAACGGGTCGTCTGTTGACTGTTTGAGCTGCTGACGGTGCGTCTGAGTGAATTGAAGTTTGAAAATTTGTATGATGGTACTTTGAGATATATGGATGTGTATGAAATCCATTTGAGCTCTCAAAAACTTGTTGCTCCTGTAAAAACAAGAAAAACCCTGATTAGGGACTGTTTGTGTAGGAGACAGTTAAGCGTACCTGATTTTTGTGCAGTGTTGAGTCTCTGCTAATCGCTTGATATTCAGAAGACTTATAGAGCAAAAATCTTGGAATTTTGAATTGTGAAAGATTGATTTGATTGATGGTACAAAACACTGAGAATTGTACTGCCAGCAGTTTGGCTGTCGACTGACTGTTCAGGTATTGACGTAGCAGTTAGAGTGAAAAATCAACAGTCAAAGTTAATTTTCTTTTTTGTTGTTTTTTGTTTTTGTTTTATGTGAAAAATGAAAGTTTATTTACATGACTTGTTAGAAAAACACAGACATAATAAATAACTAATATTTACGGTATGCGGGCAAAATTACCGATAATAACCCTGAAAATCATTTAATGCACAGAAATAGGAATATTTGACTGGCAGAAAACACACAAAATATTATCTTAGTAATTAAGCAATATTATGACAAATAGTACAACATTTAATACTGACAGTACAAATATCACATACTATATTGAACAGTACGACGAATAAACGGTACATTTAAGAAATAAGAAATACGGCAAATTTTAAGAATGACGATTAATGACCCATGCTATGAACAATAACATGTAGATGATTGGGAGTGCAACCATTGCAGGTCCACACTCTTCAGGACTATGCAGGCAGAAGAAAGTCATGATCACCGTAGCAATGGTGATGACTGTAAGAAACAGTGTCTCTATCCACTTTGCCATTCTTGTCAGGGAAGAAGAGAAAGGATGGATTATGAAGTAGAAATTTGAGATATGAATTAGAATTTGATGTGAGATTTTATGAAAGAAAATGAGAGGTATTTATAGAATGGAAAGAAGGATAGAGACGTTGGGGAATGATGTGATTCCGTACAAAAGGAAAATTTGAGTGGAAGTAAGATTTGAAAGAAAGTGTATGATAGTGTTGGAAAAAGAGAGATTTGATTTTTGAAAAAGAGATTTGAAAAGATTTTTGCAAATAATGGAATATAGTACAAAAATTAGTGGGAAACAAAAGATAATAATAATCTACTTGTTACCAGTACAGTCTGAGTTTCCTGATTCTGCGCCTGCAAAAAGATTTAACTCTGTACCAATTGTGTCAGTACCATTTATCTGTAAATAAATAAATAGCATGTGTGAAGTAATAAACAGTATTTGGCGTTTGCGTAAGAATAAATTCAACTGCAGGCCAAATTACTGTATAAGAAAAATTCTAAAAACTAAGTATTTCATATGTCAGGATATTTGTTGAAATAAAAATCCATGATTATATGAGACCCTTAATTTTCAGATTGGAGTTTTCTTGAAAAATATGTGGGCAAATTTTGGGGTATAACAGCTAGCTTTTCAATATTTTGATATCGTGTTTCGGAAACTTTGAACACCTTTATAAAATAGACGGACATTTCTTCCCTGTCCGTCTCCTGGACAAGTATTGAACTCATTACTTGATCTGTAATTGAGAGGTAAAGGAGTAGTGGCGATTCCTCTCTCGGGAGATTGAGAATAGGTGGCAACGTGAGAAAGGCTTTTACCTTCGAGAAAGCCTCCTCATATTCTATGGCCCATTCAAACCTTTCCCTTTTCTTCAGGTAAGCAAAGAAAAGGAAGGTTGTGTCGCCCGCTGATGACTTCTCGGTAAGTGTATCGATAGTGACGTTGTAATAAAATAAGATTGTATCCACATGGACTGCTATTTAACAAAAAAATAATTGTGTGAGTTCAAAAGTACTAATTGTGGGGGGTTTTCAAGTTTGATTTTTAGAATTTAAAGTTGTTCTGACAATAATGCGAAAGCGGTTAGGTTTTGCTTATAATCCCTTATTTATCCCCTGTTGATGTTTAATACACCACATGAATGATAAAGTCATTATACTTTCACGACGAATTAACAAAACCACTATACCCAATCTCTTGGTGTATAGCTCACTAATTTCTATTAGAGGTATCGTATCCCTATTCAACCAGCATAAGTGAAATTAGGCGATGCAACAAGACGTTAATTCATATGCCACTACTAGAGGTCTCATATCCTTATTCAACCAGCGTAAGTACAATGATTGCCCTAGTTCCAACGCATAAACTAATGGTCAGTAATCCTTATTCATCCATAATGAGATTAACAAAGTATCTCAAATAAACAGTCAAGAGGCAAATAAAAAAAATATAACTTCAATTATTCAAGCGTTGACAAATTAAACATATGTCATAACAGGTTCAAAATAAGTTCATTAAAGAAAACCTAACCTATAAGTGTTTAGCTACTTATACTGATACAAACAAATATCAAGTGATAAGATGAACATTGCATGAGAAAATCCTTAAAGAACTGACCTCCAATGGCTTATAATTCTCTCGAAATTGTACTCTATGTACTCTTTTTTGTCACTTTTAGTCAAAATTCGCAGAACCCCTAATAAGATGCCGAAAATCCCCTTTTAAAGCACTCAGGATGAATCAGAACGCGTCAGAAAAAGCCTAAAAAAAGGGTCACCGCGCACGTCATGAGAAGCATCAAGCGTGCGATGCAACTTGTACATGCATAGCACACACACGATGGCGCACGATGCAACACACAATTTTTCCTGAAACGTTACTCCTACTAGCTCCTTTTTCAGCCAATTTTCTCTAAGAACCTATTTCTTTATACTTGGTTCTTTTTGTATCATTCTTTAGCATTTATGTCTCGCACTTGCTCATCTTTGACTGATTTTTCTCTAATTCTTTGACGAAATATATGTAATGACAGAGTGTTATCACAACCCCAAACTTAGTTTGTTGTTTGTCCTCTCACTTGCAACTGCATTTGCGGAGACTCAGACTGCCAAAGATGCTGTGGGGAGTGATGAAGCTGAAGCCGTCCAGGATGAAGCTGAAGCCGTCCAGGATGAAGAGCAGCCTGACATCTAGTAACATTTTCTTGTTATTTTGTTAGTCATCCATGGGGATGCATGTTTTATAATATTTGAATAGTTTCTTTTTTGTTTTCCATGCTTTTCCGAACACCATATTTTGAACCCTTTACGGCCACGCACAATGTTATGTTTTCTGCCCCTTGTGGCTTTTTAAAGTTATGTCTCCTTCACATGCACTCCTATTGGTTTACTTTTGCCATTTATTCACCATGCTTTGTAGAGAGAGGTAGATGTCTATATAATCCCCCAAAAGTGAGACCCGTTCCACAAGAAGAAACACTTATAAGCAAAGGCATCCCTGTCTAGATTTCTTGTTAATTACGAATATTCCATGGGCCAATAGACTGTTTGACACGATATGGATTAATGTTTCGCAGGACCAAGGAGGGTTAACTCAACTCGGGGAACCGAGGAGTTCATTCGGATGGGAGTGAATCCGCATAATCGATATGTTAATCGAATTGGTGGACCAAGGAGGTTTAAATCAACTCGGGAGCCGAGGAGTGCCTACTTAACTCGGGGAACCGAGGAGTGCAGTCCGCTTGAAGTGAATCCGCATAACCGATATGTTACTCGATCAGGGGGACCAAGGAGTTTTAACTCATCTCAGGGAATCAAGGAGTGCAGACTGAACTTGGGGAACCGAGGAGTGCAGTTGGCTGGGAATGAATCCTCAGAACCGATATGTTACTCGACTCGGTGGACTGAGGAGTGTCATGAATTTAGGTCAATTTTAATTTATCGTGGAGCATTCCACCTCTTGTAATCAAATAAAGGTACACTTACACATGAATCGAGGGTGCCTCATTAAAAACCCTTGCACTTGGAAGGGAAAAGAATGCAACCCACAATTAGATTTATTATAGTCATTACTATTTTTAGCTGATATAAAAATTCATACTGGTTACATTCCAAGCCATATGCATCTCCACCTCATCCAAAATTTCTAATTTATAAGCCACATTGTTCAATATCTGCCTAATCTTGTATTAACCTTCCCAGTTTGACCCCATTTTGCTTTTCTTCTTTTTGTTTGTGATCTTCTTTAGCACCAAGTCTCCTTCATGAAAGCATTTTGGCCGAACTGTAGAATTGAACTTTCGAGCCACTATTTGCTTCGTTGCTATTTCCCTGACATGGTCCATGTCACTAGCTTCTTCTACCAAATCGGCAGAGTTTTCCAATTCTTCCCAATTTAGGGTTTCCTCGAAGTTTGATCGGCGCCAAGTCAGAGAGCTAACCTCCACCGGTATCATTGCGTCGACTCCTTATACCTTGCAGAAGGGTGTTTCTTCGGTGGTAAAATGTAGGGTGGTATGGTAGAACTAGATAATCTCATGAAGGTATTAGGTCCATAGCCCATTGGCTTTATCGAGCTTCTTCTTCATGACTGGCAAGATGATTTTGTTTGCCATCTCTGCTTGGAATTGACCTATGGGTGCTCCACCGTTATGAACTGGCGGCCTATGCCAAAATGCCAGCAAAATTCCATAATAGACGAGCTCGCAAAGTGCTTGCCGTTATTAGATACAATGATTCCAAGAAAACCAAATTGGCATATGATATTTCTCTAGTAAAAACGTCTCACTCTTTCAGCCGTGATCCGAGGCACAGCCTCAGCCTCAATCCATTTGGTGAAGTAATCCACCGCCACTATCCAAAATTTTAACTAGTCGGTAGCCAAAGGAAAAGGACCGAGGATGTTAGCTCCCCATTGATAGAACGACCAGAGGAATATCATAGAGTGCAGCAACGAGTATATATATAATGTGAAATGCTAACGAGTATCCCCGAAACACTCGTTAGTATGATCCATGTATTATTTTTAGCTTTATCAAGGGTCGATGCATCTCCAACCGGACCCGTCTTTTGGAACGTGGATTAGTGAAATTGAGTTGTAAATATTGAGTCAACCAATCTAATAAAAGTTAAGTTAAATCAGTCCATTCATGGATTTTTTTTTGATAAACAAAGATGACATTAAAAAAGCACAAGGGGTGCTATCCAACAATTACAAGAAAAGAGAGTCAAAGACATCTCCCAAACAACAACCAACCTACAAAACCCAAACTATATCCTAATACAAAAATCCGGCTTAACGCACCAATCCACCCAAAGAATGGAATCACACACTTTATAAAAGGAAGTCTTGCTATACATATGAATGTTATGTTAGAGTTTGTCTTATATTACTCAACTAAAATTGCAATACAATATATATGTGAATTTTTATCTATCCAATTCAAAAAGTTGGGTAAGGTTACCTCCGGTCTAAAATGCTTTGAAAATAATAAATAATTATAATGTTAAAATTAAATAGAATCATATAATTGGTTGAAGGTACACTATCCAACTTTTGTGATGAATATAGAAGATCTCCTCAAATACATATTATCTTCCGGGAAATAAATGCTACTGTTAAAAGCATGCTTAAAAGTTTAAATTCCAGACTAAAAGTACAAACCTATTTATACAAATAAAAAATTATAAAGTTGATGATACTGCCTCTTAAAAACAGGCCGTGTAATACACATACATTATATTGGATAAAGCTAACATGTGCCATTGGGGCACATGTTAGGAAACCTAAATATAGAAAATTTGTATTGAAAAACGTAATAAACACATTAATTATCAACTTTTAATGAAAACAATACACAATTTTTAAGAAAAAATTTCCATATTTAACTCTTATATAACATGTGCCCTAAGGGCACATGTTAGCATTACCCATATATATATATATATATATATATATATATATATATATATATATATATATATATATATATATATATATATATATATATATATATATATATATATATATATATATATATATAAGTGATATTCTTACTCCAAGAGTAAATTATTAGCACTTACTCCAAATCTGGACCATTGATTCTTCTCAATCTAATAGTTAAAAATATTAAGTAATTAAATGTGGAGAGAGAAAATTACTATTTATTACTTAATATTTTTAACCATTAGATTGAGAAGAATCAATGGTCCAGATTTGGGGTAAGTGCTAATAATTTACTCTTGCAGTAAGAATATCCCTTATATATATATATATATATATATATATATATATATATATATATATATATATATATATATATATATATATATATATATATATAGGGAGCATATCAAGTGAGAGCATTTTATAATGAGAGATGAGAGAAACAAATATTAACCATTGAATTCATCAAGAGAGAGAAAGTAATAGCCACATTAATGTATTAACATTATCTCTCTTGATGAATTCAATGGTTGATATTTATTTCTCTCATCTCTCATTATAAAATTACTATTTATTACTTAATATTTTTAACCATTAGATTAAGAAGAATCAATGGTCCAGATTTGGAGTAAGTGCTAATAATATACTCTTGGAGTAAGAATATCCCTTATATATATATATATATATATATATATATATATATATATATATATATATATATATATATATATATTAAAAATATCCCTCTTGGAGTAAAAATATTAAGTATTTGCTTTCTCGTTTTTACAGGGATTGAAGTGATATTACTGTCGTTATCCAGTTAATAATGTTTTGAGTAATGATTTTTAAAAAGGGTTTTGGTATCAAGAAGTAACGATTGCATGGAAATTAAGTAAAGACGATAAAAAGTTGAGTTTTGAACGGTTTAAGAAAACATGTCAAGATTAGATTTCGTTAACATATTTCCTATATATCCGATTAATCAAGTGTATGAACTTATTTATGATCAATATAATCACGCATCCTTTCAATATCGTTTATCTCTAAAGCGATATCGTGAGTATTATCATATTAATCACTAGATAATATCTCATGTCAACAATTAACATAATAATCTTTGGAGCTTGATACAAGCGATTATCAACTCACAAATCTATCTCTAGAGTTTGTTCCTTGATAGATAAATATCTTAGGTCATGGTTTAAAAAACACCCCTCAATAATGATTCAAATCATATAAATACATTAACAACAAAGATATTCACCATATATTGATCATCAACCAAGTTCATACACAAAATATTAAAAGAAATACATAATCTATAAGCTAACTACCTCTAATCTTGACACAAGAGAAATTTAGCTATCCATAGACATAGCATCTTCAACAACAAGTAAAATGAGAAAATGACCAAACATAAACGTTGATTTCTTGACTATTGATATGAAATCAACTTCAATTCTTTTCTTTTACAATAATTTTGCTCTGATTTCTCCCCCAAAATATGTGCGTTATCCCCAAAATATTTGAATGAAGGCTTAAATAGAGGAACAAAAATACGCAGACTGTGCTTAGCCTGCTTTTGCATGCTATTACTTAAACTGCCTTAAAGCGCGCCAGATTGGCGCTTAGCACCAAACTCTACGCCAAACCATCCTTCCTCGCGCTATGACCGCGCTAAGCCTGCCCTGCTGCAACTGATTTTTCTCCAAAATTGCTTGAAATCCAATTCCAAGTCATTCCAAGCTCCAAGCTTCCACAAAATGCATAAACCTAAAATTTCTTACAAAAAAATGATTAACTACCTACTATTTACTCGATTAAATAATAATTCGATTATTTATACTAAAACAAGGGGTTTTAACAATAATATGCAATAAACAAATTTAAAAGCACCACAATCTAACTAAATATTAACACATTTTTGTACCTAACAACTCTCCCCAACTTGCATTTTTGTTTGTCCACAAACAAAAACAAAACTTAACAACAAGAAACAAGAAGGATTTTCTAACAAAGTCAACCAGATAAAAATTATGATTCAAACTTAACAAAAGCGCACGCACAGGTAATTCTCAAATGCTTTCTCAGAATCAGAACATGATCATGAAGTAAGTTCTAAACACAAAAATCAACAATGCATACTTAAGCAAAAACATGTTCATATTCGAATTACCTAATTTTTGTTTCCATAATTGCATCGAGAACAATTAACATATTTACATGGGACAAAACACTCTCACTAGTAATTGTGCCAATATCCTGAATAATTCATGCATTTACCTAGACAAGCAAAGAGAAATTACTAAAACAAAGATCACTAAGGATTTTCAAGGTTGAACTTGGCTTGGGTTAACAACAAAAGATAATATAAATAAGGCCATTGAAGCAAAAACAGGTAAAGATCACAAAGAGCATTTCAACTTTGCACAACTTTCATTCTTGCTCAATCAATAGATGCTATCATCATCATTGGCCTCCGTATACCGAACCATCTCACCATTGACCTCATCATCAGCAGCATCCGCAACATCTGCCCCCTCCTGCTAAACTAGCATGCCCTTAGGCCATTTGCATGAGCCAAGAACTCCTCCCGAATCCTCAAGGAATGGTCAACCTGAGGCTCACGAATCTGCATTTGAAGATGGTGCATGGAATCATGCATAAACATAAAATCTCAATGGTTTGCCTCCAGCATCTCCTAAGTGTACAAACAAGATAACTCAACCCGCTGACGAGGTGATACTACTGCAGGCTTAGGTATACAGTATCTCTCAATGAAAGCATCATTAATCACACCTTCTATCACTTGATGACCATTTGAAGGAATAGGAACCCTCGCTTTCTTGCACAACCCCATAATCAGCCCTGGATAGGTCAATTGACACGAAGTGTAGTCACCAAATATAGTACCACTAAAAGCAACCTTTCTCAACTCTTTTCAATGAGCCTAGCAACATCAGCAGTCTTACCAAACACAATATAGTACAGGAGGCAAGCAGTTTCCATCAGAATAGAGGAGGTGTGACTTCGCGGCCTTATGTTATAAAGGACCACCGACATCAAACCCGAGCTTTTGCTTTCAAATCCCTCCGATGAAAATTCAATGGTAACCCAACACCATTCACATCATACGTATGTCCAAACAAAGCTAACTGGTCTTTCACAAGCTCAAAATCCCAACCCCCAGCTTTCATTTTCTCAAGATACTTACACAACTCATCATCACCTAAAACCAAAATGGTTTACAAGGAACTCATTAATTGCTTGCCTTGAAAAGGAAATTTCTCGATCACGCACCCAAGTATTAAATGCAAAGTGTTGCCCATCAGTAGTTGGCAACGCATTCACATAAAACTCACAAACAATCTCTAAATGCAACTTTGGTTCTGGCTCACACAATTACTCTCAATTCCTCTTTGCAAACAACCTCACACATTTTCTATGACAACCATCAGAAAGGATCCTAACAAACCTCTCCGACCACACTTTCCATTGCTCCAAAGACGGTACCTAGCCTCTTGGTCTGGTCCCAAAAATATTTCCCTGTTGAAAGGGACAGCTTGGGACCCATGTGAAGAACCGGCCCCACTCGCGAACCTCTGCCTCTTAGGTTCCATGTGCAAAAATAAACAAAATCACACAAACTAACACCAAACCATTAAAATAGAATTTTTCTTCATTACTCCAGAGTGTTAAGAACCCATAATCAACATTAACAAACACAAAAACATTAATGGAAGCAGAGAAAAAATTCAAAACTTCTAGGCTGCGCTAAGCCCCAAAACGCACTCTAAGCGCGCTCTGCAAAATAGAGAAATTCTCTTCTCTGCACAAACATCAACCCCATTTCTAAATAATACCACATCTTCACAATTTCATCACTACCAAAACATTCTAAGCACAAATATTTAAACTCTCCTACCCTAAACCTCATTATCATTAAAAGATTCAAAGTTCTACCAATATCAAACCCTAAAAGTAACATGCAACAAGGTTTTTAAGAAATAAAGATAGAAAATTGAAGAAAAACCTGAGATTGATGAAGGATTAGGGTGAGATAGCAAGATAATCACAACAAAATTTATTTTGGTGAATTATTTTTGTGAAATTGAGAGAGAACAAGAGATTTAAGAGTGGAAAGTTTGAGAAAGAGGCAAAAATGAACCTCTCTCAACCCTAAATCACTCTAAAACACCGAACTAGGCCGGGTCAAAAGTTGGGCCTGCGTAAAAAAACTTATTATTATTATTTTTTTCACGCAGGGCGCGCTAAGCTCCAAATATCATGCTTATCGCAAAACTCTCTGCCTGTTTTTTTCCTTTAGGTTCCAGGGCACGCTAAGTGCACACAGACCGCGCTAAGCCCGCTCTACAACATAGTTTTTCAAATCTGCACCAATTTGCACCCACATACCCGATTTGTTTTCATCGACAAAAACCAGTACGAATAAAAAATAGTAAATACTTACAACATTGGGGTGCCTCCCAATAAGTTCTTTGTTTAACATCGTTTGAGCTCGACGGACTGAGGTGACTTCACATATCAGAAAACGGAACACCTGCCACACTCCAATCAATTTCGCCACTAAGATAGATTTTAAGCCTCTAACCATTAATTGTCACTCATTCATTTGTAACAGGATTTTCAAGAACAATTGCTCTGTAATGCTTGACTCCCTTAATCTAGAACGGTCCATACCATTTGGACTTCAATTTACCTGGGAACAATTTCAATTTTGAATTGAACGCTAGACCAATTGTCCTACTTTAAAGTCTTTGCCAATAATTTTCCTATCATGATAACTTGTCACCTTCTCCTTATAGAGTTTGTTGGATTCGTAGGCTTGAAGTCGCAATTCGTTGAACTCGTGCAATTGCAATTTCCTTTTTTCACACTCAACTGTGGATTAAAATTCAACAACTTCAAAGCCCAAAAAGCTTTATGCTCCAACTCTACCAGTAAATGACAACTCTGGCCATAATTCATTTGAAATGGTGTGACGCAAATTAGAGATTTGAAAGCTGTTTGATATGCCTATAATGCCTCACAAAGCTTGCGGGACCAATCATTTCTTAAAGAAGAAACAAGTTTTTCAAGTATCTTCTTAATTTCACGATTCGATACCTCTTCTTGACTATTAGCTTGCGGGTGGTATGGTGTTGTAACTTTGTGCTTCACACCATAATGCTCCAATGCCTTCTCTAATTGAGAGTTGCAAGAGTGGGAGGCTTTATCACTTATAAACACTCTTGGAGTACCAAAACACGAAAAAATATTTCTCTTCAGGAATTTTGATCAAGATTTTATTGTCAGCTTTTGCACACGCAATTGCTTTCACCCATTTGGACACATAGTCCATAGCAACCAAGATGTATTCACAAGAAAATGATGGTGGAAATGGGCCTACAAAGTCAATGCCCCAACAATAAAAAACTTCAAATTCTAACATATTTTGCAACAACATCTCATTCCTTTTGCTTATTCCACCACTTTGTTGGCAACTATCACAACTATGAGCATGCAAATAAGCATCTTTAATCAAGGAAGGCCAAAAGAAACCCGATTGAAGAACTTTTGCCTCCATCCTTTGCTCGCTATAATGCCCACCATGAGGTGAATTATGACAATGCCTTAAAATACTTTTTGCTTCCTCCTTTGTAACACACCTTCTTAACAAATTATCCACACCAATTTTGAACAAATATGGCTCATCTCACACATAGAAGGTAGCATGAGGAATAACAAATTTTCATGCATTTCCACTCAAATCTTCGGGAAGCCATCCAGTAGCTTTGTGATTAGCCAAATCAGCAAATCACAACATTTCTTGAATCATGAATAGTTTCTCATCCAGAAAAGATTCCACAACTTCACTTTCTTTCTTTGTGATTATATTCGTGTTAAAATATACATTTCATCCAGATTTCACATGGCTCTTTCTACTTAGTAAATTTCATAGGTTATCCCTAATACATTATAATACATCATTGTTTTTGGTTATGTTTAGATCTTGTGTGTGACTCTGTAAGCTTTTCTATTGAAAGCACTGAAAATCGAAGAAGCACTGTGGAAGATTTTACTACAACAAAGGTAGGTTACTCTTTTTTTTTGGTAGCATTGGCTTTCAACTGCAACTTCATTGAAATAGATTAACTTATTAAGTGTTCAAACCATTTGTATATGTCTGCTATTTTATGCTTTAACTATCTACATCTTTGTGTATTTTCTGCTTTGAAATCATATCTTGTTTGTCTTCATACAATGCTACAATGCCAAACACTTTGTCTCTTATTTTCATCTTAAACATTTACTTCTTGTAGCTTTGATTCCATTCTTTTGTATTCTTTAAAATTCTGGTATAGCAGACCCATATGTTGGATAAACATATCGAGACATCAGGTCTGTTATCAACAACATATGCAAGATAAAGACAATTAAAGTAGTTGCTGAAAAGTAAAGTGCACACAAGAATTGTTTATCCAGTTCGATCTAACTACGTGCTCTGGGGGCACACCAAGCCAGGAAGGACGTCCATTATTAGTAGTATCAATTCATCTTGGAGTTTCTTAAAAGCTTCCTCCAAGAAACCGGGTGAGAACACGATGACTATCCCACAAACCGGGTGGTTCGTCGACCAACAAAGCCCTTATAGTTTACATGGTGGCTGGCTTTTTTTCTAGGTTACAATGCTTCTATTTATAACCTATTACGCAATTGGAATTGGGCTTCTAATTATAGTAAATACGCTGTAACAGATCTCCAAAAGAGTCTCCTACAAAATAGGTCTTCAATCAAATCTTCCTAATAAATCTCCAAAATTAGAAAGTCTTCATTCAAAACAAATTCCGATTTGATTCTTCCAGATCTTTCACGCGCCACCTATGATTGCATAATATTGTTTAGTAATATTCTGCATTGCTGTTAATTGTTGAGTCAAATTCAATCAGCAATTCTGATTCAGGCGCGTTGTCGAATGGTTTGCATAAGACATCTTCTTCGACGTGTTGTCCAGATGTTTAAACAAATCAACTCAACATGTTTCTTTGTCAAATAGAACTTCTACATGCTTTCTCTTACAAGTTATATATCCTATTTAACTAATTGCTACTATATTATTTTTACCAAACATAATGCCAATTCAAATTATAGAGGAATAACATTTCTTAATTGGTTATAAATTTTTTTCTCAGTTTTTCAACATTAAATGTATTGGTTTTTCTTGTTTAAACCTCTATATTTTCTTGTATATTTTTGTGGTTTCAATGTGATGGCTATTTTCTGTTTAAATATTGTGTTTTTTTATGGTTTAAAGATCTACATATTTATGTATGTTTTGTGGTGTAAATGTGTTGGCTATTTTCTGCATTTTTCTGGGGCCTCTTTTGAGTGAATGGGAATGAAATAACTTGAGTGATGTTATGGTTCATTTTGTCAGTTATTTTCATGATTCCATATAACACAAGTTGCTCCTAAGATTGCACTGATATTGTTTGTTTTTGAAGTCTTATTATCAGGCTTTTACTTTTAGTTTCACATGTTCTATTGTGTATGCAATCATTGTGATTCTTCAACTGCTGGTCAATGTTTTTTTGAAACATTTTTTACCAGATTTTTTTTTAATTTTATCCTTACTTTCCTTCTTGTCTTTATTATGCTTTGACCATATTTATGATATCATTCATTGTGAAACGTTTATGTTCATAACAACATCATGTCAATACCAACCATTTTGATTGGAGATTTAAAGTCGAGTAACAATGTTTGGAAGAATGCCATTTGTGTCGTCAATCTTTGGATCGTTAAGGAATGCAATGGACAACAATATTTTAAATAGATTATTCAAAATTGATTCAACTATAAAAATTGTTCTTTGTGCAGAGATATAGTTTTGATTGTGGAATTATATTAAAGTTTTGTTTGTGTGCAACCAATTAAGGAAGTTTCACTTGGAAATATTCCTACAATTACTTATATTGAACATATTTCTCTAGAATGAAATATGAATGTAGAAAATTCACATTGTGATAATTATAGGTCAGTAAACGTTTAAGTAGAAGAGCCTTCATCATGACTGAAATAACCCTATTCCATATGAACAAGCAATATCCATAATTTTCCAAACATTGTATTCTTTTGATGAAGATAATTTGATACCATGCTTTAGGTTTGGTGATGGTGAGTATCTTTTATTGATTTTGTAAGTTGTTGTGTTTTCTGTTTTGTTAATTTTGGCGCATTTAGTTTTGTAGCTTCTATACACGATCAAAGTGTGTTTAGTTTTTATCTTTCATATGCTTTCAGTTGGTGTCTACAGCCTAGCATCCATAGAAATAGTTGATCTTCTGATGTTATTTTGGAGAGCTTCAGTTTTTACATTTTCAGTTTTAAAGTTATGTTATGCCATCTAAATTACCTATACATACAAGTTATAATTATGGTAAACAGGTTATGCTATATTGTTATGTGATTTTATAAGTAATTGCTTTACAGACTTTGTAGGAATTCATTATAGGAATTAATCTCCCACCTTTTACATGCTTGATAAGGAAACATGAAGTCTGACTTTAAAGTGTTTAGTAAACTGGACTTTAATAAGTGTTGTACAATAAGGTGTGGAACAATCAGACACTACTGCTATACTATATTCTTCGAGTACCATGGGATTAAGCAAAGGTGTTGTTTTGACACATTCAAATTGTATAACCATAATGAAACTACTATGATGACCTGCTAATGTATCAGCATCTCAAGACAATGTTTTCATCGCTTTCATTCCAATGTTTCACATATATGAACTAATGTGCAATGGTGTATGTGGTGATAAGAGTTGGTTCTCAATCCTCGAAAGACGAAGTCATTCAATTTTTTTGCATACCATATATGCCGTTCTGGGATCCTGATTTCATGAAGAAAAAACCATATGCTAAAACTCAAGGACTACAAAGAAACAAAGAAGTTGTGTATAAATGTTAGTTTATGAAACATTTTGTTTTTTGTTATCTTTATTTAGTTGAATTCAAGAGAAAATTATATAAAATTCATTGGACGAGATAGACGTATGTCATACCTTTTCCTCGGGTATTTGAATACAAGTTGTATAGCTTGGCCATTCGAATATTTGTCCTCCATTCAAAACATAATAATTAAGCGAGTTTAGTTCAACTAAATAAACATATTAAATGGACAATATGGAACATATATCCTACCTTTTCCTCAAACATTTGAATACAAGTTGTATAGTTTAGCCATTTGAATGCTTGTCTTATATTAAGGGGTTATGACTCAATTCATCTCACTTTTTCGCAATAAAAGGGACAAAAAAGGACGATATGGATGTATGTCCTGCCTTTTCCCCAAGTATTTGGATAAAATTTTTACAACTTGCCGTTCGAATACTCGTCTCCCGCATAAAATCAATCCAACTCATCAAATCATCTTTTTCGCCCAAGCGTGCGTCTTTTTTCAAGAAACTTTCTTCTCCCAAGCACAAATATTTTACTCAATGAGTCTTTTTCCTCCCAAGCGCAACCAAACTTATTTTCACAATTAAAATCAACCAAACAAATATGTAGTTACCATGGTGTCAATATTTTCTTCAAGAGATAAAATTTGTTTATTTTGTGTTGACACCATTTTATATAAAATTTTACATTCATCAATAGCACCTAGTGCATCATCATCATAAGAATATGCTTCATTACTAACCTCTTCTTCTTCTTCTTCTTCTTCTT